>NC_091129.1:88793911-88931411 GCF_040183065.1 Periplaneta americana | reverse complement strand
GATACAAGAAAAGAGAGCTTAAAACCAATTGATTTTGTGCAACCTACTGATTGTCACATTTACAGGTACAGAAGACCTTGGGTTGCGAGTAACTTGGTTTGCGAGTGTTTTGCAAAACGAGCGAATAATGAGAAAACATTTTTGTTTGATAAACGAGCGATGTCTTGCAATACGAGCAGCATGATTTGTACGTAACTTGTTTCGCTTGCGAGCAACAGCAAAAGGCAATATAAAAAGTGGGAAGCAGTACAACATTTTGTTCTAATTCACCAGCCTGTTAAGGTTGTAGCAATGCATGCGATATGTCTGTTTAACGACAACGCAATGTCACATTTCCGCAAAACCCTCAAAACGAGGCAAAAGCAGGTGTCATTGGTTAGATTCTTAGTCAAAACAAAAAATTCCAGCCAGTCAAGCAGTCAGAAATAATTACGTTAGTGATAGTGGAAATATTTTCTTTAAATGTTCAAGAAGTTTACTAAGCAGTAAAACAGGTGAAAGACACTCTAAACAAAATACAGTGAAGTAATTTATATTGAATCTTACCTAAATTATTGTATTTTATACAAGTAAAAGATTGTGAAAGGAATTAATCTCTGAGTTTGCATTGTTTTTTATGGAGAAAGTCGCTTTAATATGCGAGTGTTTTGGATTAAGAACACGTTTTCGAAACGAATTATGCTCGTAATCCAAGATTTTACTGTATCTCATTGTAATATTTGTTGTATTGTTTCTGTCTGTCATTACAATAGTGGCAAATCTAAAGTATGGAAGAAAAGGGAAACAAAACTTTGTGCCCACAAAGCTGAACAAAACAAAATAAAACGGACAGGACAAGAATGAACAATTCAACTCGATGCACAGGAAGTGTGAAGAACTAATGTAAAAAGTATGGAGATTGATGGAGAAGGAGAGTAGAATGTTTAGATTGAGCAAATCCATGACTACACATAATGAGAAGCACTGGGGAAAAACTTGGTAAGTCACGTTTTGCTGTTTTTACAGGAGAGCAAGTTAAAAGTTTCAAGACCCATTACAGTCTATTGTCTTTGGGTTATCATTCTTAAAATTTCTTTGGACTAATAAGATTGTTATTCTGTACAGTTAAACTACACAAATCTATACTATCTGAGCTATTTCATCACATCAAAAACATAAAATCGATAATTTTGGACTTAACACGTTTCTCCACTCTGCTCTTTATATGTGAACAGGTCGGGTTAAAAATCCACTAGTTTCAGATCATAGGCTGTTGCAAAAGGACCAACTGTCGTACCACCGAGGACTGTATTTCAATCTCTGAGTAGGAAAGAAGTGAGAACTTGAGAAGGAAATTGTACTCAGCTTTGAATCTGGAACGTGTGGCAAGTAAAGCAGATTAACAGTTATTTCTAGTAGAGATTTTACCCAACACACAACTTCTTAAACACCGTATTATGTTACCTTGTAAGTAGTAAGATTTACTAGCAGTGCTACACTAACACCATCCCTCCATTGAAGATCGAGATGAAAGTGTGAATAATTGATATATGAGCAGGAAGTCGTGCTCTACCCACGTGCATGTACTTTATACTTATTCCAAGGTTAAGAGGTGATTATAGTACTACTGTGAGACGAAATATCCTGCGTTAAGGACAGTATTTGTTTCCTTTTTGATTGTCATGCTGGGTACAGTCACATTTTCTTCCATAAATTACATACGAGTTTATAAACTTAAATAGATCTTCCTTTCTGTCTATCTCTCCATTTTTTCATGTCATTCATTCATTCATTCATTCATTCATCAAATTATCCATTCTCCCATCTACCCATTCATCTATCCATCCACATATCCATTCAACTACCCATCCGTCTATCCATACACCATGCCATTACACATCCATTCATTCATCCATACAAAACCTCGCATCTACACATCTGTTCATTCATCCATCAACATATCCAATCATTCATTCATTAATCTACCGATACATCCATTCTCTCCATCTACCCATTCTTTCATTCATTCACACACCCATTCTACCATCAACAAAATCGTTTATTGATCCATTCACACATACAGTATGTTTATTCATATACCCACACATCAACACTTCCATTTATTCATTCATCCATCCATTCTCTCATCCACATATATTCACCTTACATCCACACATTTATTAATTTATTAATTCATTCATTCACATATCCACCCTTTCATCCGCACATACTTCCTTTTATCTACACATCCATTCACTCATCCGTTAACATTCTGTCATCCACATATCTATTCTTACATCCACACATCCATTCAAACATTCGTTCACACTCTCATCCACATATCCATCCTTACATCCACACATCCATTTACTCATCTGTTCACACTCCCTCATCCACACACCTATTCTTACATCCACACATCCATTCAGTCATTCGTTCACACTCTCTCAACCACATATCCATCCTTACATCCACACATCCATTCACTCATTCGTTCACACTCTCTCATCCACACGTCCATCCTTACATCCACACATCCATTTACTCATCTGTTCACACTCCCTCATCCACACATCTGTCTTTACATCCACACATCCATTCAATCATTCGTTCACACTCTCTCATCCATATATCCATCCTTACATTCACACATTAATTTATTCATCTGTTCACACATCCACACATCTATCTTCACATCCACACATCCATTCAATCATTCGTTCACACTCTCTCATCCACATATCCATCCTTACATACACACATCTGTCTTTACATCCACACATCCATTCAATCATTCGTTCACACTCTCTCATCCATATATCCATCCTTACATTCACACATTCATTTATTCATCTGTTCACACATCCACACATCTATCTTCACATCCACACATCCATTCAATCATTCGTTCACACTCTCTCATCCACATATCCATCCTTACATACACACATCTGTCTTTACATCCACACATCCATTCAATCATTCGTTCACACTCTCTCATCCACATATCCATCCTTACATCCACACATTCATTTATTTATCTGTTCACATTCCTTCATCCACACACCCATTTATTCATCTGTTCACACTCCCTCATCCACACATCTATCTTTACATCCACACATCCATTCAATCATTCGTTCATACTCTCTCATCCACATATCCATCCTTACATTCACACATTCATTTACTCATCTGTTCACACTCCCTCATCCACACACACCCATTTATTCATCTGTTCACACTCCCTCATCGACACATCTATCTTTACATCCACACATCCATTCAATCATTCGTTCACACTCTCTGATCCACATATCCATCCTTACATTCACACATTCATTTACTCATCTGTTCACACTCCCTCAGCCACACATCCATTTATTCATCTGTTCACACTCCCTCATTCACACATCTATCCTTACACCCACACATCCATCCAATCATTCGCTCATACTCTCTCATCCACACATCCATCCTTACATCCATACATCCATTTACTCATCTATCCACACATCTATCCTTACATCCACACATCCATTTAATCATTCGTTCACTCTCTCTCAACCACATACCCATCCTTACATCCACAATTCATTTACTCATCTGTTCACACTCCCTCCTCCACACATCTATCTTTACATCCACAATCCATTCAATCATTCGTTCACACTCATACACATATCCATCCTTACATCCACACATCCATTTACTCATCTGTTCACACTCCCTCATCCACATATATATCCTTGCATCCACACATCCATTTGCTCATCTGTTCACACTCTCTCATTCACACGTCCATCCTTACATCCACACATCCATTCACTCATCCTTCTACATATCCAGCCTCTTAACCACGGATTCACCCTCACTCCACATATCCATTCATTCACTTATTTATTCATTCATCTACATGTCCATTTATTAACCCATTCGTCCATAAATCCATTCACGCATTCACTCATTTATTCATTATTTTACATAACCATTCATTCATCTACCACCCATCATCCAGCGTCCCACCCACACATTCATTCGCCTATCCATTAATTCATCCACCATCTCATCCGCACACATTAATCAATACATCTTAACTAAAGTGGCTGGCACATAAGAAAAACAAAACACAAATATCGTGGACATCAGTATCCTCGTTGATCTGTCTGCTCTACAGTGTGATTCCGTTTGTGTATGTAAATTAAGTAAGTTTCTAGTTTCGAGTGTTAGCAGAAGATGTTCAAATAAACTCCAGCCTATATTGTGTTTACTAAGTAATCGATTATCAGTGCACAGCAAGCACTGAAGTTATTTCCAAAGAGCACTTGGCTGAAGACATATTATGCTACAAATATAGGCCTACAATAAAAATTAAGTCATTTTCACAGATTTCATTCTCTGGGGGCCCATCACTTTCCCAAAATGCTCCTTTTCAAATTCATTACTTGCAACCTAACTTAATTTTTGTACGTCTATTTTCATGATCTCGTGAATAGCCACCATTTGGAAATTCTTTAGCATCATTTCTCTTGATATAGACGACAAAATAATTATTAGCAGTTACGATATCATTAACGTGAAATTTGTAAGCAAAGTATTGAAAGAGGTGATCATCCTACCTACAAAACCGAGTTTTGAAGAAAAAAAAAGTGGCAGCATGTCATTTCCTTTGGCTCAGCCATTAGGCCTGCAGCTAAATTACTGCATTCATTCTATTTGTAACATAAACATTAATAACAATACTTAGAACCCTGCAAACTATACTTTGTTTTATAGTCTATAAATTATTCCTTACGTGGTGATGGTGGTGGTGGTGGTGATAGTAAGTAGCAGTAAGTATTTGGTTAAGAATATTCCTTATGAATATTAAAGGTGGGTAGAATTTAGAGTGAAAATCAGAGTATTTTTCTCCAATTTATTCAAATACAACCGGTTACAGTGAATTTTAGAAATATTGAGAAATATTACAAATTAAAATTTGTAAGTAAAATATTCGTACAGTAAATAATAATTATGTATTCAAGTGAAGCTCGTGAAAATCATACAAATATATTATGCGAATGCAAATAATTTTTATATTAAAACGCCAATAAACTGGAAATTCTTGGTGACATAGGTATAAAGCAAGGCATGGACGCGCGTTTGCATGCGGTTTCGTTTACAGTGACTCGTGAAAACTGAATTGACGACTCATCTGAGTCATGAACCACAATTCTTCCGTTCGATGAGCAAACAAGGATTCTGGCAATCCAGTTGTATAGCCTGGAGGAAACGCGGTCCCAAATGAGGACTAATAGAGTTTAGTTTGGCTGTGATACGATTCTTTGATGTGACAGTTGGAAACCAATTGTGCAGTCATTACGAGAGCTTCCCGCAAACGAATGACGCTCCATTTAATATTGAATGTAGCAACGCAGTCGAACAATCTCATTAAATAAAATACCATCTACGTGCAAAACAATTGCCTACATACAGCACATGTTTGTTTTGTAGGCACATTTAAAGAATGTGCTCAATGCAATGAATGTACCAGTTTTTCATTGTTATTGCTTTCTTAAAGTAGTAGGCCTACTTTATTTTGTTCAACTCTTTCACCGGTGCTAAGGAGCTGTGGAGGCTCCATTCCAAAACACTCCATATGACGTCGTGTTGAAGCCATCATCATCAGTGGCGAAACAGCTCTCTTTGGCCCATAGTCTTCCTTTGAAGGTTTCTCTATTTCGTGATGATGATGATGATGATGATGATGATAGTGGTGGTGGTGGTGGTGGTGGTGGTGGTGGTCGGCGAGTAAACATCGACGGATCAGTTCAAAGAGTAAACATCTCAAAATGCAGAGTTTTGAGATAACTATATTAATATATACATGTATCTCTTAGAGCAGCGTTTCTCAAACTTTTCTGAAGCGGGGACCACTTTTTTAAGTCAGAACAGTTCCGCGGACCACCTTACTCATGTTCCCTTCGAAAGCAAATTTATCACTTAAGTAGCATATTTTAATACCAGTATACTTACATTTTAATGTAGAAATAATTAAAATTAATTTAATTAAATTAATTTTATGTTAGTATTAACTAATTAGGTTAATGTTAATAGAAGAAAATTTCTTATATCGTCATCTGTAAAAACAGAAATAAAAAAATTATTGCAGAAACATGCCCGATTTTCAACAAGTAAAGATGCAATTTTGCATGTTCTCTTATTGGTATATACGACGTAGAGTACGTGACCATTTCAATGTGCAGACTGGGTGTCGGCAAACTATTAAGAAAGTCATAAACACATGAAAAGGTTCGGTACTTTGGTCCTGTTATGAATTCGGGTAATCCCTAGCTGGGTTACAGGCACGACGCCAGATGTGCACGGAAAAGATAGCAAGAGACACCACGTTCATAGTGCTTTAAATCCCTCTTTTGTTGCTGAGAGCAGAGTGGGAAGTCAATAGACGGGTAGGGTAAATAAATTTCATAAAATGTCAGTACTAGGAGAAAAAGTGAAAGGCGAATGCCATGTGTCATTTACAAACTCTGAGATTTTCAGCTATAGTGAATTTTATTTTTTTTCTTCTGTCTTTTTTGAAGGACCACAAGGGCAGACCTCGAGGACCACAGATGGTCCGCGTACCATAGTTTGAGAAACGCTGTCTTAGAGAGTTGGCGGACATCGTGTTGAGGCCGCTAACTACTCGTATTAAGTAGAGTCCTGCGTTTGGTTACCTAAAGCCTTCAAACTATCCGCAACAGTGTAGGTATGTATGGAGTATAGACTGGCGGCATCTGAACCTACTACACAGTTTAGATCTACTACACAGTTTAGATCTACTGTTCAGTAAATATGCGAATTCAGAACAGAACTGCGTGGTTGGAGATTATTGCTCTAATAGAAGAATTTGGTAGGGAGCACTTCATTAGCAAAGAAGAACATGTATTTTTATCAGAAAGAAGGAGTAATTTTTCACTTGAAACACTTAAAACAGTGGTCGTCAGTACTCGCTGAAATGTGCAACGGGTAAGCGGTGCCATTCTGTGTGCACCGTCGTGCAGCAGAAGGAGGTAGAGAGCATACCCGCTAGCAGCTACGATGGTGCACTGTGTTTTCCGCGGGTAAGAGACGCTAGCTCCAGGGTGCTCTGCGCTGACCGCTGACTTAAAATGTTTATACTCATTCATTGTATTATGTAGAGACTCGTAAAGCATACACTCGTAATTTGTTTTATTTAAAGTTTGTGATGACATTTATGTTTTTTTTCATTTGTTAATTCCAACCTTTAATTAAATCTAAAGTTTGAGACTTCGATTTCTTTTATGTCACTACAACATACCAATACATAATGTTAACAAAAGCGATTGTAGGAAGAAATACGAACGAGCTTTGTTACATTTTGTTGTGCTTTTCAAGATATTGTCACTACATAGCTTCAGTGGAGAGCACAGAGCATCTCTGAGAGAGTGTGTTTGTATTTCATAGATATTTAATATTGTTTAATATATTTCAGTACCGGTAAATGTATTATGTTCATCTTTGCTCGAAAGGTTTTCTCATTCCATGTGCAGACAAAATGTGGTGGCTCCTGAAAACAAAGGGGGCTAGTTCCTGAAAATTTTTGGTTTTGTCTAACCGTGATATAAATTAGCTTTTATTGCATATAAACTGCCTTTAAATAAACACATTTCATTGTTATTATTAAATCCAAGTTTTAGTTTGTACACGATTTTTTTCCCTCCTCTATTAGAGTGGGGGGGAACATCTCTGTGCACCGCGACCTGAGGTATATTGTGCGCCCCTGGAATGAGTTGCAAGCCCACCGACCCCACCTACGCAGAACCGACTTAACCGCTAACACCCTAACGACCAGTCCCGCCATCCTTCCAAATCCGTGTACCATTCCACCCCAACAGCCTCCTCCACGACAGTCTGAGGTGTAAGCCCCCTCTCCCGTCTTCTCAACGGTCTCAGGTGTAAGCCCCCTCTCCCGTCGGGAGGGGAGTTCCGCTGCTGGACACAAACTACCATGCTTGACATATCCACGGAGGCCGGCCGAGAGAGTCAGCGGCTTCTGAGAGCCGCCGCAGGCGCGATCTGAAAACGAAGTAAGATAACCAGAATGAAGAGGAAAGGATGATGAGGGAGGAAAGGAAGTGGCGAGAATGAGTGGGATTCCACATGCCTGATAAAGTTACCTGATATTCATCCATAGGAGTGAGGAAAAAACCCCCCACCCAGGCAACTCAACCCAAGCGGAGAATCGAACCCCGGCCCATTGGGTTCGGGAGCGAAGACGCTACCACGAGACCACAGCGGTAGACTTGTACACGCTTTCTATTCCTGTTGTTCTCCGACTTACACACACAGATACAGGAATAAATAGATGAGAACATACAGTACAGGGACATCCGGGAAGAGATCGCAGCATGAACTGTTGACTCGCAAACTGGCTGTCCGTACGAAGAAACTATACCAGTATGATAGACGTTCACCAAACTTGTATTCAAAGTAACCGAAAGCAGGACTCTATTAAGAACTTTCCATAACCGTGTGCTGAAATTTTATGTCGAAATTCTGCTTCTATCTTTTCAATCTAGACGTGAATCCTGCAGATGGAATTTCCACGCGGTTAGATAATATCAACATATGGCTGATAAATCCAAATATTTCGTCACGAATATTCAATCATCACTCCTACCTACCACTGAAAAAGATTTGTTTGTGAATTCTTAAAGTTTGCGGATTCAAAGTTCTACGAAGCAAGAACACAAAGGCAAATAATTTGAATTTCGAAGCTCCGCCCTGTTACAGGGTTACTTAACTGTTATGACGTAATGTTATTGTCATGTAGACGTAGGAGGAACACGGCCGGCGCGGGGAGTTCCAACACAGAAAACCATGTCTCACACAAGCAGGCCAATGCCACTTCTGTCGTGGGCAGACGCTTCGGGTTTCCTCAACTTGCATTCTCGAGTCTGCATGACAGGCACCCTGCACTGAAATAGCGTCTGTTAAAATACGCAGCACATCGATTTTAGTTCCATTCAAAATTTCTCAACTTAAATGTGGTTCTAAGATCTGTGGTAGGAGAACCTCAAGCAATCGACTTCTGAAATACCGTGTAGGTCTACATAAGGTAACTTTCTCGTAATTTAAGCTTTTCGCATCAATTCAGTTATTTCTATAATATGAGTAAGTTAACCAATGATATTCGTGTTTGTACAAGGTGCCCATGAAGCCTGGCCACCTAGACAGAGGCGTCCGTTTCTTTTCTCTGTCTTTTTTCATCTTTCTTTTCCCCTTCCCTGTTTTCTTTCTCATCTTTTTTCCGTTTTTCACTTGTTTTCTTCCTCAACTTCTTAAATTTCTTTTTCCATATTTTTCGTATTTCTTTTCCTTTCAATTCTTCTCTTTTTCGTCATTTTCTTCTCTTCTCTTTCTTTTCCTTTATACATTCTTTTCTTCATTTGCTTGTGTTTCTTTCTCTTTTTCCATACTTTTCTTCATTTGCTTGTGTTTCTTTCTCTTTTTCCATACTTTTCTTCATTTGCATCTTTTCCTTTTTACACTCTTTCCTTCATTTGCTTCTCTTTCTTTTTCTTTTTCATTCCTCTCTTCATTTGCTTCCCTTTCTTTTTCTTGTTCCATTCTTTTCTTCATTTGCTTCTGTTTCTTTTTCTACTATGCATTTTTACAGTTCCTTCTCTTTCTGTTTTCTTTTTTTTTTTCTCATTTCCTTCTCTTCCTGTTTATTTTTTTTTTCATTATTTTCTCCATTTGCTTTTCATTCTTTTTCTTTTTCCATCCTTTTCTTCATTGGTTTCTCTTTCGTTTTCATTTTCCTTTCTTTTCTTCATTTGATTCTCTTTTTTTTTCTTTTTTTTCATTTGCATCTCTCTCTTTTTACATTCTTTTCTTCATTTGCTTGTTTTTCTTTTCATTTCTCCATCCTTTTTTCATTTGTTTCTCATTTTCTCCTTCCATTCTTCTCTCCATTTGCTTCTCTTTCTTTTTTGTCATTCTTGTCTTCATTTGCTTGTTTTTCTTTTCCATTTTTTTTCCATTTGCTTTTCTTTTTTTTTATTCCATTATTTCTTAATTTGCTTCTTCTTTTTCTATTTTCATCATTTTATTAATTTGCTTCTCCTTTTTCTTTTTCCATTCTTTTCTTCGTTTGCTTCTCTTTTTTCTTTTTTCAATATTTTCTTCATTTGTTTCTCTTTCTTTTTTCTCCATTCTTTTCTTCATTTGCTTCTCTTTCTTTTTCTTTTTCATTCTTTTCTTCACTTGCTTCTCTTTTTTCTTTTCCATTATTTTCTTCATTTGCTTCTTTTTCTTTTCCATTTTTTCTCCATTTGCTTCTCTTTCTTTTTCTTCTTCCATTATTTTTTAATTTGCTTCTTCTTTTTCTTTTTCCATCATTTTATTAATCTGCTTCTCCTTTTTCTTTTTCCATTATTTTCTTCATTTACTTCTCTTCCTCTTTTGCATTCTTTTCTTCATTTGCTTCTCTTTCTTTTTCTTTTTCATTCTTTTCTTCATTTGCTTCTCTTTTTTCTTTTTGGATTATTTTCTTCATTTCCTTCTTTTTCTTTTCCACTTTTTTCCTCCATTTGCTTCTCTTTCTTTTTCTTCTTCCATTATTTCTTAATTTGCTTTTCCTTTTTCTTTTTCCATTATTTTCATAATTTGCTCCTCTTTTTTCTTTTTCCATTATTTTCTTCATTTGTTTGTCTTTATTTTTCCATTCTTTTCTCCATTTGCTTTCCTTTCTTTTTCTTTTTCATTCTTTTCTTCATTTGCTTCTCTTTCTTTTCTCTCCTTTTCCTAATTTTTTATCTCTTTTTTCGTGTTTTTTTCTCAATCTCTTTCTTCTTCAAGTTCTTCTCTTCTTTTTTGTCTCTCTTCCTTATCTTATTTCCCTTTTTATCCTCTTCCGTTTTCTCTTCTTTTCCTTATCTCTTTTTCCTTATTCCCCTCATTTTTTTCCTACTGCTCATCTTCTCCTTTTGCTCCTATTCCTCAATTTTTATTTCTGTTACTCATCTTCCTTTTCTCCTCCTCTTCCTATTTCTCCAGATTTCATGGCCACCTTGTGATTTCTTCATCCAATGGTAATTATTATTATTATTATTATTGTTATATGTTTTAAAAAGACATACGGGAATGAAATCATTCATTGAGTACTCTAATACCGAGATGATTTCATATAGGCCTAGTCATTCAAACTTAAATGCTTGCTCCTGAAAAACTACAGGAAATTACATATTTCATTTTGCCTTGGAGGATTCTGGATGTCCACAATTTATCCGTATCAAAATACTCAATGAAACTAAAATTATTTTCTCCACTGCACAAATAATTTTTTTTTACATTCCTAAAAACTAGGCCTAATATGCCAGACTTCATTTATGATTTGTATCGCTTAGCCAGACGAACAGCATGTAACTTTACAAAAAAAAACTTCTAATTTTTTAATCGCTTACGATAATACTCTATTTACAAGAAGGGATATTTAAAATAAAAATTACCCATCCAAAATTGCGTACCACTAGTGCACCCAAATCCCATTACCGAAAATTATCAGTTTATCTACCTTTCGGTGCAGGAACGATTCAATGAACCCATATTTCACAGTACACCATGTAGCTCGAGTTCTGCCTTAAGGTATATGTATACGTTAGAAACACAAAAAATTATGAAAAATGGCATTTTTTGAAACAGTATGTTTTGGATGCAGCATTTCTTCTTCTTTCATTTGCTGGTTTGCTTATTTAATTCTGACTGGTAGTTTTGTAGATAATGGCACTTTTCTATGATAGTAACAAATGGTTACACCCCCTTTTATCTGTCAAAATGTCAGATTTTTTTCCTGAAATACTAAGCCATTTTTACCCATTTCAAAGTACTCTGGAATTTCTAATAGTTCACAAATAACTCATAGATAGCGATAGTGCACAGTTCTAGCCCTTCCTGCCATCTATGAACAGAAATTATAAATAAAACAGCAGAAAGAAAAGTTGTTTATGTACAAGTTTCATACACGTGGTTACACAGGTTATGAGTATTATTTCCAGCTGTTTGTGCCTTTAGTTTCAGTTTAGTGTTCTCTTTGCATATTTATTTTAGTGTTAGTTATTATGGTGCATTTAGTTTAGTGTTATTTTATAGTGCTGTGTGGCAGTGATGGCTAACAAACGTAATACAAGCAGGAAGAAGCAAAGGAAATTTTATGGGAAGAAGAAGGAAACAAATGTAACTACAGATAGACATTGTCCACCATCAAGTGAACACACAGAACATTATGGCTTTATTCTTTTTTATGTTAGATATTTAACAAAATTAATTTTACTACTGGCTTGTCCAGAATGTCTTACGGTGGGTTCAGTTTCATTATGTTTGAATTGTGGCAAGAGAAATGGTTTGGCAGTATGTGTGAAACTAGCTTGTTCAGCCTGTGGGTATAATTCTGATGAATTATTCTCAAGCCACAACGTTTCAAAATATTTTGAAATAAACAGGAGAATTGTCTATGCGAGCCGAGAAATTGGTTGTGGCTATAGTGAACTGAACAGGTTATGTTACCTTCTGGGCTTGCCATGTGGCCTCAGTAAAAATTCTTATCAGGGTCATATCAAGCATGTAAACAAAGTGGTAACACAGCTTGCTTATGATACAATGAATGATGCTGCTAATGAAGTACGTGAAAATACTGGTAGCAATGAATGTGCAGTGTCAGTTGATGGAACGTGGCAACGGAGGGGATTTTCTTCTTTGTCGGGTGTTGTGACAGCCATGTCAGTAAAAACTGGTAAAGTTCTCGATGTGGAGGTAATGTCCAAAAGCTGCATGTCTTGCAGAATGCATGCTAAGGAAGACAAAAAATCACCTTCATATCAGACTTGGCTAGCAGACCATGTACCAGTATGCTCCTGTAACTACAAGGGATCTTCACCTAACATGGAACCTGTTGGGGCAGGTAGGCTCTTTTTGAGGTCAGTCCAAAATAGAGGATTACTTTATACTCAATATTTAGGAGATGGCGACTCAAAAAGTTTCAAAACTGTATTTGAACTTGACCCATATGATGGGAAAGAGATTGTGAAATTAGAATGTGTGGGGCATTACCAAAAGCGTTTAGGCAAAGGTCTTAGGCAATTAGTTAAGACCAAAAAGATCGGTGGAAAGGGGAAACTGACTCAAGCCCTCATAGACAAACTTCAAAATTACTTTGGTATTGCCCTCAGGTCTAATACAGAAAGTGTAGAAAAAATGAAAAGAGCTATCTGGGCCTCTATGTTCCATGTCGCAGCAAATGACAGCCAGCCACTTCATGCAAAGTGTCCACTAGGTGAAGACAGTTGGTGCACTTATCAAGTGGCCAAAGCAAAAGGCATCCCTTACAAGCATGAAGGTCCTGGTATTCCCATTGCAGTGATTAGACAAATGAAACCGGTCTACGAAAGACTGACGGACGATAAAATGTTGCAGAAGTGCCTGCATGGGAAGACCCAGAACATTAACGAGTCCTTCAATGGGATGATCTGGAAAAGGTGTCCAAAAGAAACCTATGTGGGACATGCAACACTGAATTTGTGTGTAATGGATGCAGTGTGCCACTACAACCGTGGTCCTGAAGTGGAGCTGGACATCCTAAGGAAGATGGGAATTGAACCTGGACTGAACACAACTACGGGCGTATCTTCTTCGAAGGCTGTAAAGGATATAATGAAGAGAAATCAGGCTACACCAGAAGCAAGAAGCAGAAGAAGATACCTGAGAGGAAGAAAAAAAAATGAAGGTGGATCGCGAGACTACTGCTGAGGGTATAACGTATGAAGCAGGAGGATTTTGACAGCCTAACTTTCAACTGCCGTTTCCCGTAAGTACAGTTTCTTGACATATTGGCTTAAGGAAAACATCATATCTCATCCAAGAAAAAAGATAGAGGTATGATTCTGGTATCATTTTGAAGCTTGGAATGTAATCTAGTGCATGAATCAAATAAAAATTTGATCTACATGTTCACAGTCCCATTAAAAATTTTTTTCTTCAAGCTTGCATACTTTTTTTGTATAATATTTTACAAAATTTAAGATATTTATGGTAAATTATAGCAAAATGTTATTCAAAGTTTATTCAGGCACTAGACAAACATTTTTCCTATAAAACAGTGAAGGAATTTTGAAAATAGCTTCATTAGGAAAGAGGATATCATGTTTACCGTTTTATTAAATTTTTTAAACAAAAAAAATATTATTATAAACAATTTCAAAGAACAATTGTTTAAAAATAGTTAAATCTCTTAATAACAATGTATTCTTGTAGCTAAAAATATTGAGAGCCCTAAATATTGCCTAATTTAAATTTTCACCCCCTAATGTATACATATACCTTAAGTTCATTTTGCTTTGCCATGACAACAAACAAACAAGAAACGGTCTGTTCTTGGAAGTTGTACAACTTTTCCCACGTTTTTGTTTTATAGCGAGTGAAATGCCCCAGAGAGGTGTTAATTACAAGGAAGTCGGTTAAGACATTTAAACCACGCCTCGTGCGGCTAGAGGAAGTGTTACCAGCCGACACAGAGTCAGTGTTCACTTTTATTAGTATATTTAGTGTAATTTATGGAGCGGTTTGTCTACCAAAAAGGTTACAATGTTTTACTGCTTTCGTGAGATTAAAAACGCCAATAAACGTCCCAGGCCTCAGAAATGAAGAAGATTTTCTATAAAATAATTTCCTCCCGCGGCAGAGAAGAGTGGGTCACACTCATTTCACAGCGTCTGCAATTAGTTTCCTGCTTCGAGCTACTAGATGCCAAAGACGTCATAAAATTCCACGTACAGTATTTGTAGAAAGAGAAGCTAAGATTTCAAAGCGTTTTGAATGATTCAACATGAGTAAACTTCCTCGATCACTTACAGTCTAGCCGAGGAGAAAAGTATCGATATAGTCATATACTCGGTGATCTAATGTGTATTTCTTCGAATTTGGCTGAGGGCGGAATCGTTTTAAAGACGTCTAAAATGCTTGGCATGATTTCTTTCTCCAGGAAAGTAAACACTGGGGTTACACGTCGCAGATATAGATCGTAAAGGACTACTATCTCAGGTCTAGCAGGTCGCGTTTCTGCCTCAAGCGCTCGTCTTCCATCCAGGCGCCCTGGATTCGATCCCGTTTCTTACTGTCATTCAACCAACACATTCCAGCTTCCCCTCATTTTATCTGTCGCTAGAAATAGTAGATTTTAGCAACTGAATATTAAAATTTGGCATTTTAAAATTCAAATTTTGAATTTTATAGCACATTCAATATAAGAATTTAGCATTTTGTGGCGTTTTGGGATGGAATATTTTTATGGAACGTTTGGTGATAGAAATTCAGTATCGTGTGTTGCCATGCGCATCTTTTGGACTTTCCAATTTAAACGTCTTGAAAATAATAGCCTAAGTGTAGGAATATATAAAATTGCAGTCAAATTTTGAACATTAATGAATATGCCAAAAGATCCGGTGTGATTTTATCCCAATCCATCTTATTACTCAATGACAATCACCCACTAGCACATACAACTTGATTGAGTGAATACTGGACCTAAAGAAATCTCATAGGCAGCCAATACTCTACCACCAGCACCAGAGAGGTTATAATTCAAATCACGAAATAACGGTACAGATAACAACAAAGAGGATAACAGGTAGGTCACATTTCTGTGCTATTCATGTATTGTAAAGACTAACGTGGAGGGGTGATAAAATTATTTGAAAAAAAAAAAAATGTAAGAACCACTATGTAGCGAGACCTTTAGATAGTTTCTCATTATTGTTTCACAGAAGACACAAAAATGTCTCAAAATGCAATTTCGCTCTTATTTCGTAGAAACACACACAATTTCGCATTTTATACTCACTTTTCCTTTTATTGCGGATTAAAAATGTACTATACTTAACATGCTTTCAAACATAATATTACCACAGTCTAGTATATACAGTCACGAAGTTCAATACGTAGTAAATACTGTATGCATCCATAGATAGATGCTAACGACTAGGATCGCTAATATCGCCTCATTACAGACAATGAGTAATAGTACCAGCACAGTCTATTGTTCCTAGCACCCTCACAACTCAAGCTTCTTGACTGCATATACTATATTGTGATATTACTTATTTTCAAAACATTTTGACACATTTCGCATTTATCGTGATTGCGAAAATCTACTATCTCTATCTATCTCCTAGTTAAAGAAGAGTTAAAAAAATACTGGGATGAAATCTTGGGGGTAGTACAGATTTCCGATATAAGAATGATTTGGGTCTCCGAACCCTAAGGCTTAGCAGTTACTCAGCTGGGGGTGAAACCTGGCTCTGTCAGGACTAAGCAGGATGGCTCACGTGTCAGCATGAGATTCACGAATGGCACGCAGGAGGCACTTGTTGGACTTGGACATAAACGCATATATAGGACGCACAATGCCCAAAGGAAATCCCCATGCATAACTTAAATTTCATTGTGCACGGGAAAAAATCGAACCGTGCCCGCAAGAAATCGATTCGAATAAATGCCGTGTCGAAAAATTCTCGTATCGTGTAAACGTACCCTTATGGTCGGCAACCGTTTCATGTGAACATGTATATTATCAAATATATTGCCAGTGTAGAAAACGACAAACGACCGATTCGGCGAAACGCTGATTCGATGTCGGTGAACGGGATCAGTTTGCATCCATTCTGTGAAATTCCCGATACGATTTAAAAGCCGCATCGTGTGAACATACATGGTAGTCAAAGTGCATGAATCTTTGCCGGATTCGACACTCAGAAAACAAGCCAGGTCTAGTAGAGATTCAATCGTGTCACTTTTAAGCACGTCATCATCTGGCCAGGCTCATAGTTCTACACTTACAACACTCACAACGCCGCTTACTCGTCGAATGAACTAAATGCAGCTGAAATAGCCATTTACAACATAGGCTGCACAACACGTCATATTGTCCACGCTTCACAACCGCTAGAACAATGAATATAGGCCTACTTTCATACTTAGTAGAGTATGTATAATGAAAAAAGTCTTTCCTTCCTTCATTCCTTTCCTGGTTTTAAAGTACATGAACTCCGTGGGAACTTTCAAGGGTTGGAGAAAGAGATGGGATCCTTGTACTGTACAAGAATCCGAGGCATCATTCCACCGTACATACAGGGCTAATGCTCTTCTGGCTCAAAATTTCGTATAATTTGTCAGACATTAGTTTAATACATTTATGTAAACAGTAACTAGCCATCCCGGGTTCGATTTCCGATGTTGTTAGTGAAGAAATTTTATTTTGTACTACGGAACTGATGTCAGATAATAAATAACTAATTTCTATAATGTACTAGCCTAGCAAGGTCCGAACGAAAAGGTCCAAATATACAAAATGTCTAGATTATATTAAAAAGTCCAGTAGATATTGGCTCAAGATATTTAGTCCATGTTTAAAAGGATAATGATCACTTGCATATAAAAATCGTCACTAATATCTTGTTCGCAATTGACCTTCGGAGATACGTAACCCAATTGCGCAAATATTATACTTCCCCTTTATTTGTTACCCAATCAAAGCGCTTCCATATAAAAGAAGAATTGAAGTATTGCATAAAAAATATAATCTTCTAGGTGATGTTAAAAAATATAATATTTGGTGTCATTTAAAAACATGTTCTCGATGACATAACTCACAATAGTCGCAAAAATATTACGCATTAGGTACCTTTGAAAAACTGTGTATGTACAGTAGTTTACTATATACTGTATTTTATTTCAAGGAGTGCAGTTTCATAGAAAGGACTTTGCCGACAGATCTTCTACTGCCCCCTACTAATTGGTTGTCATAAATAAATCTCTTCCTTACTGTGACGGAAACTTGTCTTCTCCTGTCAGTAACCAATCACAACTCTCGTTCAGAAGAATTGACAGACTCCCGTCAAATCCATGTGGAGGCAGAGTTGCCGTGTCTTTTCCGAATTCCAAGAATCCCGTCGAGGGTCACCAGGATTGTGGCAGGATTGTGGCAACTGTCCAATGTTGGGACGAGGGGACAGGATGGAATTGTCAGAGGTGATTATGTAGGAAGTCATAGATCTGTAAGTGGGTGTTCAAAGGAACCACCGAACTGCACTCCTTGAAATAAAATAGAGTATACCTAATGCATTGTATTCTGTACATGTGAATATGAATTAGATAGAGACAAACTTCAGGAAGTGATTCCTGACAGGAAATGGAACAAAAAAGTTCATGTGAACATATGTCCGGAAATGCATGTGTTTCATGACAGATGGCAATAGTGTTCATGACGTTACTCCTTCGTAAGAGCACTCAGCAGGTTCACCATCAATGTTCGGGCTGGAATTAATTGGTGACCTATTTGGACCAGTCATTCTACTATAACGCCTCAATAGTTACGTATCTATGATTCCTGCAGGACTCTCTGTCTCTCTTGCTGAAAAATGTGTCACTGACAGTACTACAGGTCTTGTGGCTGACGTATAGTGAAGCTCCTCCCCACTTCTATATTGATGTTCGCCAGCATCTATTACATGGCCCGCCCGATCACCGGACTTAGAGTCACTTGATTTTTACCTGTGGGGCACCTGAAAAATGTCATGTATGCTGAACCAGTTCCTGATGTGCATAAATTTCAACAACGCGTCAATGCAGCCTGTGACGCTATTCGGATAGAGATCTCAATATTCGGTGAGCGCTTGAATTGAGGCTCGCGGAGGGCATTCCGAATGCCTACTCTAAAGTTTGTCGGAAATTAAATGGCTATTTCGTGCAACAGAATGTAATGTAGGCCTAATTACTCTAATGTATGTTAACCAGGTACAGTAAAATTTAACACGAGAAAGACATATAATACAAATTCCGAAGTAATTATTCTGTATTCCAGACTTACTGTGATTTCCGGACATATGTTCACATGAACATTTTTGTTCCATTTCCTGTCAGGAATCATTTTCTGATGTTTCTCTCTATAGTTCATATTTACTCTGTATAATGTACGTGTTTTATGTATGTATGTATGTATGTATGTATGTATGTATGTATGTATGTATGTATGTATGTATGTCAGATAATACTACGATGAATTTTCAATATCCACCTCGAAAAAAAAAAAAATGTCATCTCGCTAACAGAAAATATTTCGTCGGCGATACATAACAACGTCCTTAAAAATTTTCGATTAAGAAAAGTTCTAAATGTGACTTTTTTGGTTTGAAGGAAACGAATCATTGTAGTTAAAACAAATACTCTCTAACAATAATACTGGAAAGTTTGCCGGTTTAGCATTGCAAGCGGCGGCGAAAAGTGACTGTGCTGCTATCCAGCGGCTTGGATTGTTTATACACTCCTTGCGGCGTGCTAGGTTACGTGAGGAAAAACGCAGAGGTATTCATTTCATGTCAATAAAAAAATGCAAATCAGTAATTTTATTTAGAGTCACAAGGTTCACAACATTTTAAATTAATAAGAAGTTACAAAGTTATTGGAATAGAAATGAAATGAAACAATTCTCGTATTTTGAAATGTAATTATGATTTAGTTGTGCATGACTTTAGAAACTTTCATACGTCGCGTATTTCGTTCCTTGGCTAATGGTTATCCATTTTATTTTTGATGTAACAATTTATTACCACATTGAAATATTTGCCAGTGAAGATACTGGCACAGTCGCTGCTTTAGGGATGAAGCCCGTATCTTGTATTTTATCTTTTACATCGAACAGATGTGATTTTAAAATCTCAGAAGACCTGTATCTTTTGATAGAAAATAACTTATAGTTTGTTTTAAAAATTTGCACATTCCTCGAATAATAAAAATCATTGCTTGGTTTGCAAATGGCACTTCTGAAATTTTTACATCAGTTGAAGTTTGTTGATTAGGTCTGTCTATACATAATTCAACGAATCCCTCAAAGTGTCTGTTTTAGCATTATAAGTTATATTTTCCTTCAAAGATATTTTATCTTCAACAATAATAGTTACAACCTTTCATTCAATGGTACAATATCGGATTTTATTTTTAATAATTAATTGTAGAATGGTGCGATTTATACCGAGCCTATACCAAATTCACGAAGTCAGTTTTTTAGAGATCTAACTGTTGATAAACATAATTTTCTTCTTAGAAATCTTTCGTCTTGAGGTGAACATTAATCGAATGTTGCGGCAAAACTTTTATCATAACTGGAATATCGTTTCCCCATTTCCTTCTTTTTAAGCACATTTGTGACTAATGAATTCATCATCTTGAACAATTTTAATTAAATCGGCATTTGGACTTACTAGGCCGTATTCATAGACATTCTTAGCGCGGGCTTCCGGTGTATGATCAGCGAACTAACGTTTTTCGTATTCATAAACCAGTGTTAGCGATATGATAATGATATGAATCCTGTACAAGTAACCAGTCGATAGCCGGGGCTAGTTTAGCACGCTCATAGCGCGGGCTAGCGAAATGTCTATGAATAGCACCCACTGTGTTTAGAGCTGTCATTTCCGCTTGAGCCAATTTTTATCTTTTAGGATTTCTTGAAACGTAAACAATTGATCTTAATTTAGTGAAATATGAATAATGCCTTTAAAATATAGGACTAGGCAAATGATTTGTCCAAATAACTATCTGAATCACTTATTATGAAAAAACATGAGTCCACTTTCTTCACAAAATAATTTACATTTTTATATTACGCATCCCAAGACACACTATTTGGATAAAAAAAGTGAAGACTTTCAATTTTTTATACGGATAAACTAGGCTATAAAGAAATTGTGTTTTATATGAACAATGTAAAGTAGATTTATGCAGTTTAGTAACTTTCAGTTAATACAGAGAATATGCCATTGCTAATGGACTATCTAATTACACCATGGAGAAGTATGGTCTGTCGTTTCTAATATCAGAAAATCCCGCAGCTTCCTCGATGCAAGATCTAATATGTTTATTTGAGATCTTCGCGATTCTTTCATTGTGCTTTGATTTTGACTCATATTTTCGGAAGAAGGAGCTGTTAAATTCAGTGAATGAATAACTATTATCTTCAGTCTGTTATTAAAAACAGAGTAGCTTATTAAAAATTAAGTCCTACGACTGATTTGAAACTTCGGCATACTTTTGCAATTTATTACACTCTATTTTTACTTACCCCTAATGTTTCGAATTATGGTTATTGAAGTCCGATAATCAAAAGTGATCTGAATATATTTTGTGATATTTGTACATATTTATATTCTATCCCTCTAATTTTAAACGTTTCGTCTAGAACTGTTGACAGCGTTTTTAGTTAGTGCTCGCATTTTGGTTATGATATTGTTTGTGTTTTGTTTTTTAAAGAAGTTTAGATAAGGACGCAAATAGCGATAGTAGCTGACGCGCCCTATTAAACCTCATTAATTAACGTCTGTCTGCGTTTAATTACCTATATGAGCATGGCACACCTAAAAGACAAAAGGAAATAACTGTAGTACCGGTAGTAGAAGCAGTATTAATATAATAATAATAATAATAATAATAATAATAATCGCCATCATCATCATCATCATCTTGTAACAGAAAAGTAATATTCTACTGGTGTTTACATGACTACTCCCAATCTCTATGTTTTGGAAATCTGAAGAAAGATCTATCATAGTTTGCTAGGCATAACTTTTACAAAACATAGAACAAATATTTCCACATTTAACTGGCATTGTGTAGGCTACAACTATAATGAGATTAATCCTTACGACATCATGTGTTTGTTGAAGAACAAAGCTCTTATCACAGTTCAACGCGCTATTCGTCACATCATCCTCGCTGCCTACAATCCCTGCCGCTAGAAAGCACTGGCGAGCCATTCGCCACTTTTTCCGTGAACTTTCCGGTATTATCATTGTAGAGTACTTGGTTAAAACTGTAACTCACATGTTTAATGTGTGATGATTCAGAGCTCTAATCCTCACATCCACTTGAATGGAGCAACAGACGCAGATCAAGCTCCGGTATCGATTATTCTCCGAGAGTTCCTTTGTATCGATAATTTCTGACCACTTCACCTACATGTCAGGGGTTTCCTCAACTTTATAACTCTCTCCTCCGTAGGGTTCCCAAACTTTCCCATACAAAACTCATTACACGTGAATCAGCTTGAATTTTGCTTAGATATAGGCCTAACATGAGTACCAATAAATTATACAGGAAGACTATAAAGTCTGGAACCTTAGGGCTATATATTTTTTTCTGATCACCCTGTGGAATGGAGTGCACTGAACCCCATGGACTTTGCCATATGGGGATTTTGAAAGCTGAGGCATATGCTGTAAAAATTAAGGATCTGGATCATCTCCGGAAAGGATAACCACAGCAACGGCTGCTCTGACTAGACCCTCGCATGTTGAAGAGGATTCCAGGAAAGTGGTAAAAATTCAAGACAAAAAAAAAAGACCTCTGTGGTTTCGATAGCGCCATTTCCAACAATAGAACTTCCTCATATGGTCACCAGAAGCGTAATAAACTAAGAGATATTAACTGTCTATTCAGACTGCGTTCCTACAGCTCACATACTTTCTGATAAAAACGAAGCAATCATTTATTTATTTAATTTAATGCTCGGACACTTGACACAAAGTCATTCGTCTAATTTTTAACTCCGAAATTAATTCCATTGAGAAGTACCATCATGGCTGGTATGTAGACAATTTAGCATTATCCAGGGTGCACCGCGGGGAGGCGGTCTACTCGAAGCAATCATTTTGGTACACATTTTATTTCCAGAGCGTTTTCACTGTCCAGACACGGATACTACTTGTTGTGGCCACAGTAATATTTTCCGCTTTTTTCTTCCTCGCTTATCTTTAAAGAATTTCTAAGGTTTGAACGACACGTTTCTACGCAAAGCAATATATCGTCGGTTTCTTGGTAAAATTGATCAAGTCCAAAATGCAAAATTGTTGGAAAAAGGTATTTCAAGGTTTGATGATCCATCCAAAGATAACTTTGCCTCTTTAGATGTTAGTAAGAAGTTATTTTGAAGGTAAATGTGCTATATTATTAGTTTTTAATATAAAATTATGTCTTAAATTTTCATAATGGTTGGAAGCCTTGGAATGTGACTTGGTCACTTTTACCAAGAAACCGACGATATGTGATGGAACGAGGAACAGCTGGTGGATAATTTTTCGTGTAGTTCTCTTAGTAAAGTGTAGAGTTCTTTGAAAGTAATCGCTTATTGAAAGAAGGAATAACGTCTGTGTCAGACTGGGCTACCACGTAGGCGATAGACGGTGACACGCTGCTCAGAGTGTGTGAGGAACTGGAATATCTCCTGGATGTGTGACATGTGACCAACGGTCCATGTATCGAGAACTTGTACAGTATCGAACTAAACTTGGAGATACAGTACAGTACTATCACAGTCTATTATATACAGTCACAAAGCTCAATACGCAGTAAATATGTATCCATAGATAGTTGCTAACCACTAGGATAGCTAATATCGCCTCATTACAGACAATGCGAATAGTACCGGCACAGTCAATTGTTCCTTGCACCCTCACAACTCAAGCTTCGTGACTGTATATACTAGACTGTGGTACTATTCTCTGCTCTTATACAGAGGGAAACTTCCCGCCGTTAAGTTTAAACGTTGGGGTGAACCCTTGGAGGGAGTTATAAGAGGGATTGGGGCTATGCTACTTGCTGCCGTATACCTGTTTGACAGAATGTTTCTGCAGCATATTAACGTCCTTTATTATCCCCCCTCAGTCTTGCCTTGGCTTTTACGTGGGCTGGACGCTGGGCGGGCCCGTACACTTGGCACTGTTTGGCCCATTGCACGCCCTTATATGCGATGATTGTTCTAGTCCGAAAAGGTGCCTGCGTGGCATTCGTGAATCCGACACTTACAGGTGGACCATCCTGCCTCAGCCCCTGATAGAGACAGGTTCTGCTTCGCGGACGAGTTTGATAAACCCCAGGGGCCCGGAGCCCTAAGCCCTTCGTATATCAACACCGGAAACCTCAAAACTTCACTACAGCCTATTTTTACTACTTTCCATTTGTGATTGGTGTGCGGGTATTGATGTGCTGTAGTAATTACTTGTTATTTAACAGATGGCAGAAGACACTACATTTGCTCTGATACCAAGAAAGTCGTGGTCGTGTTTATAATTTCCAGAGTGAATATGACAATGCAAGAAACTGAAGATAATCAGTTTCCATTAATCATTTTTGGAGAGAACACTTACAGCGACGGGTGTATATAAAATTGCGGTATATAGTTAGGCCTACATTATTGAAAATGAATCGGGGTGAAAGCTTAAAACCCTTAAAAAAACGTATTCGCGACTCTCCTGTTACAACATTGACACGCATAGCCTAATCAGAAAGCTTTAAGATGGACAATACTTGGTTTATACCCATTTTAGACGATATTTTGCCGAAAGCTCGCAAAATACGAAACACTACCTATTAAAATTTCACGTTCCTCATTGCGGAAAGTACTAAAAGCGATTGGATTCCAGTATAGCAGAAACAAAGACAATAAGACATATTTAGCAGAACGTGGCGATTTTGTTGCCAGTCGCAACGAATTTTGAGAAAAATGAGGGAGTTAGGAAAACCTTTATATTTTCAGATAAAATTATTTTTAGTGTAGTTCTGTATTTTTCGTTCATATATGTCTATTCTTTTAGTTGAATTTGTTTTCGTCAATTTAGATTTGAAACGTCCTATACAGTAGTCCGCCTTGGAGTGGAGATTTCAGACCGTTTGGAATTTCAACGGGTAGCTTCTCTCTGTATGAAAACAGACTATTCCAGTCTATTGGAACTTATTGTGTTGCTATAGCATTAATAATTACAGAAATAAAATAATTGAATCGGGGATTGCAGAAACAGCACATGTCATGAAAACTAAATTTTTCAGTTGACACAAAAAACGGTATTACTGGTGGTAGACCACATCATTGATTATAGTACTGGCTTCTTCAGACAGAAGCCTAATAGATGTGTCATTTTATACCAAATTTATTGGAATCTAATGAATTGTTAATGAAATAAATCAATATATATTAGCTTGACATGTGCTGTTTCTGCAAGGAATCAAAATTGTAGTATAATAATTTCAGTTCAACTAAACTTTATTTGTCAAATTAGGGATATAATATATGCATAGACCTACTGTGTACTTAATACATAAGTTCAACATATAAATGAACTTATTTTTCCACAATAGGCCACTGAAGAATATTATTGCAAAATGCTTGATATTCATGTGGTATGTAACGCATTAGTTTGCGTATATCGTCAGGCTTTTCTTTTTGAATTGGCACGATTTTGTCTGGATATGCCAATGAAGAAGGTAAATATGGTATTCTCCTTTGTACTGACAGGCAAACATTCTCATAGGGGCAGATAAAAAAATTATTTTTTTTCCTTCCATTATTTTAATAATGTCAAAAGAAGTGCTTACACAAATTTTGGCCACTCGAGAGCAATTACGAAGGCCGTAAAAAATAAGTTTCCCTGGGGCCGTTTACAGAAAGAGAACAAAATTTCATGGAAAGTTTTATTGGAACAGAAATAGCAATTGTTGAGATAATTTTCAACGTATTCACCACCAGAATTGAATAATTTGTCATTCAGTGGGATCAGTTTTTGTATGCTTGTGTCGTAGGTGTCTGCCGTCTGGGATCGGAACCAATGTGTCGGGGCATGTCTTTGTTACGAGTTATTTCTGCGCGCTTCCAGGAATTCATCGGTTTCCAAATGCGAGACGGCTATACTGACATATGTGGTTTCTGCATGGAATAATATCCCTAAATCAACAGTCCATGAAACTCGAGTAAACTCATTTCGCCACAAATAGTGGCATGTGCTGTTTCTGCAGTCCCTAATTCAATTGTGAAATCGGAGGAATATCTCGGATCACAGCGTATAACAACAAAATGAAAGAAAGAAGATTCACTGAGCTGTTAAACTGATATTTCAGGCAGATATACACAATCCCGAAAGATGTCCTATAAAGTCATACTTCAGTATCACTACCCACCCAGTATCCACCTAACGCTTTCTACAAACTTAGGACCACAGATTCCAGTAACGGACGGTGCTATGTAGTATTTGCAAGGTTATACAGAACAAGTAACTGAAAAAGCAACACTGTTTGAATACATACGTCGCACTAAATATAACTAGAAGAATCTTTCTGGCTACAAGAAACCTCTGTAAACAACTGACTTCAGGACGCAGCAGGAATCCAACTTGTCATTTACGCTTGTTTAAGGCTATGTTCGTAGCGCTTCGGTAGTGGTAACAGATGCAAAAATGTACTATGTATGATCTATCAATAATCCTTCACTAGAGTACACATTACAGCGAAGGGGAAAAATTATGTTAGTGATCTGCGGCTGTAATCTCGCGTCTTTCCCTCTATGCTACCATTCAGTCCGGTTTCGGCGCTGTAATCTACAGTGTGTCTACAAAGTTCCGTTATCACTATAATAAACTAACAAAAAATAGAATTCTTTATATTACCATTTTGTTGAGAACTGAAAATGATTTTAAGACACTCTTCTGTGATAGAAACATTAATTGCCCAAGGATCAGTGTGAGCACCATCTCCTGACAGGGTATAATACGCGTCAAACTCTGTGGGACATTTTTCGTAGCATTTCTGGCTTCACACGAGTGAGAACAAGTACTAAGCATATGTGAGTTCCTCAACGGTACTGTAACATTATTATGCAGAAACAAAAAATCGAGGTACGCTGTATCGGGTAAACGGCCACAAGTTTTATGCGTGAATACATTGCTGTTAAAGTAAACGTCAGCAGTGACAATCAACATCTTATCTTCCCAGATACCTGAAAACCCCATCTTCGTTGTTCTGGGACTCGTGAGAGTTAACATGTTGGTTGCTATAATAACTATCGTGCTCTATCATTTGCTAGCCGTTGCTTGTAAGACCGTTCCAATTTGCGCCGGATATGCCTCGACATTTTGAATTTTGTCTCTTAACTCAATTTCACTCGCGAATTTTTCAAATTTAACTTGTCGATTGCTGATTGTTGCTCAATTGAGATTGTAGCCTGGTTCGTTATAAATTATTTGATACTACTACGAACGTCCTATCGCTTCGCATTCTCGATTTACACTGCCTCGGTTGCCACACGACCCAGGAATTCATGCCTCAACTTTCCTTCCTTCTTCGTATCGCTAGATGACGTTAACCTCTTCAACTGAAGGTCGCGTTGGCTGAATTGAGCCTACATCTGTCGATTGCCGTTTACTTCATTGGAATATGTCGTGTAGTTTAGAAATTATATAAACGACAAAACTGACCTGAAAATATGTCAGTCGACATTCTGGAAAGGTACCATAGTACTGGATCGAACTTACAAACGTATTCACATCAAAAATATGTTAACTATTATTTACATAGAAATGACGGACCTTTTTACCTCTGATTGATGTTCTGGCTGATATATATATATATATATATATATATATATATATATATATATATATTATCAGGCAGTACATCTCACTTGACGATGTGTGTCAAAGGAAAAACAATTGTTTGTATGCATCTGAAGTCTGATTAATGTAATATGTAGCTAGTCGGCGATGTATGCAATGGAGAGGGAAAGGAACTGGCCACCCTACTTCATTATCTCCTGACCTAGTTGCCTCATAAGTGGTGCCTTGTTGGTTTCACTTATGAGTAGAGCCCGGATGTTTATGCATTTATTTTGGTTAAAATAGGCAGGCAAATGGGCACTAAAATAGTAAGAATAGGCAGTGAAATAGGCATTTATTATTCTTGGAAACAGACAAAAAATAGACTATCCCATACGGTACTCACTTTCCTTGGTTACAAGTCACATGAAGATGTTTTTTTTAAGTTGTCAACTGTCATTGTGAGCCGCCTGTGAGAGAGAACGTTTTTCATGATGGAAAAAGATCTTTATACTTCTACTGAAGTGACTGGAGCAAACTTAAAACAACTTATTTCAGAAGGACTGTCTCTACTTTCTTTCAGAGATCGGGAAAAACCGACTGTGTATTGTCTCAAAAAGAGGGATGTGAGAAGAATTAGAGACTTCAAAGTACGTGTGACTTGTGCACGCAAGCAATAACAGTAACGGGACCTGGAGATTTGCTTTTAATACTTCCCTCATCCCCTTTCTTTCGCTGGTAAACCCAGAAGTGACCTGGGCACTGAAGGTTATACTGTTCAAACATCTTTGTTAAGTGACATAAAAGACGGAATCGGTTGGGGAGAAAAGTTTACGACTTCTTGGAAACATATGTGTGTGAGGTGAATATATATTTTTAACTTGTACAACCGTCCTTTTTTGTTTTTTGTTTATATAATTTATGTGCGGTTTATTTTAAATGCATTAAAAATATATAAATTGTACAATAACTACGTAAAAAGGCTAAAAAAAAAGGTATTTAACCTCAAAATAGGCAACGGGAGCTAAAACAAGGAAAAAATACAAAATAAAAATTAGGCCTATCGTCTCCAAATGTGTAGAAACGTGTTTATCTGTAATAGGTCTTTCACACATACACCCAGTTTAAAAAAGGCATTTTGCCTAACATGCGGGCTCTAATGAGTTAAACCTGTCTTCGGCCATGTGACTAAACAACAACAACGGGACTTTTTGGGCACTCTGTACTTGAACCATGGATCCACCAAACCAATATAGGGATGACGTGCGCTTAATAAAGGACAGAAAGAATGCCTGACATACGATCTCTACCTGAGCACTCGGCACTTAATCCGAATTAAGCCCTGCCCGCTGTTCTCTCGTCTAATCCTCCCCCTTGGGATGGAACTGAAGACGACATTGCTTACAGGTGGCGAGGCTTGAGCCAACCCCCCGAACAGGTGTCACGCCGGCGTGGACTTGCGCCGCTGCTGCACGTAGCTCGCGGCAGATCTTTGCTGCGGGGGCGGGGGTGCCGCAGTGTGTCCCTGACAACGGTTTAATGAAGTAATGAAGCCGGGCCCGGCCCACCCCGACCCTCCCTCCCTCTCGACAACAATCGTTTGTATTCACGTGACGACGATGACTGGACCAGCTGCTTTTCTACAGAAACCAGAAGGAAGAAGAGAAGCAGCGCTCGGGGGATGTGCTAGAGTGGTCGCACACGTGGCTTCACTGGGGCTTTCATCTTCACAATATTGGAGAATACATCCCATTGGAGTCGGCCTGGTTGGCGGAGTTGGTATAGCGCTGCCTTCTATGCCCGAGGTTGCGGTTTCGATCCCGGATCAGGTCGATGGCATTTAAGTGTGCTTAAATTCGACAGGCTCATGTCAGTAGATTTGCTGGTAGGTAAGAGAACTCCTGCGGGACAGATTATTATTATTATTATTATTATTATTATTATTATTATTAGTATATCTTCCTCTGTATGTCGGCAATTTAACACAAACTCGCTGGGTTGTACCCGAATAAGCATTCTCTTACATTCCAAGACAGATAACAACCCCTTTCTTTTCTCTCACCATTTGTAAGTACACCAGTGAACGACACATAGTCAAAATAGGTGCTAATCATCTGCTATTATACTGTGAAGAAAACTATGGAAATGTGATCGGTGAATGAAAATCACTAACTTAAAGACAGAATGTCTTCAATTCATGTATGCATGTGTACCCTTGTAAAATGTGAAATGTGTGGAAGTTTTTTTTAATCCAAAATTTTGGATTAAATAAATTTTGAATCTTATATTAATGACATTCTTTAACAAACAAAAAAGTCTATTTTTTATTTTATAGAGCCTAAATAAAGGAGTTCCAGATTCTGTTTTAGGCGCCTAAATGCTACTTTTTAGGGCCTAAAATTCAACTCTCTAGATATAGGTTACAGCATAGTGAACAGTCAGATAACTGGGTCTGTAAGTTCATCCTGCCTGTCAATTCAGAAAGGGTTAGACCTATTTCATCTGTCAGGTAGTTCATACATTGAAATCACACGTATAAGTCAGTAATTAAGTCAAACTTGGATATATCTGTGTGGTCAGTCATCAGTAAAATTACTGGGATCTGTCAAAAAGTTAAATTGAATTAAATCAGTTATGCCAGTCAGATAATTCAGTAATTCATATCATAGGCTATGTGTGAATGACGAAAATCAGTCATATCCGTTCATATCAATGTGATCAATCAAATCAGATAAGTATATTTGTCTGTTAAGTCAGATCGAGTCAGATTAGTGTGTTAAATCATTTAATCCAATTTCAGATCACTCGTATGAATGAGTGAGTGAGTGAGTGAGTCGGTCGGTCGGTCAGTCAGTCAGTCAGTCAGTCAGGAGATTATTAGATATACAGGGTGTTTAAAAAGTGTCGCATATTTTTACAAGAGGTAGCGTAGGTCGAAACTAGAAAAAAGTTCCTATAAACATGTATCCGGAAACAAATGTCTGTTGAGATATGGGCCATTCTGTATTGTGACCTATGATCATTACTCGTTTAAAAACACAAAACAGTGTTGCATGTTTTGAGAGTGGCTAGCATCCCTCAACAGAAGTAAACAGACAATGAGCATCTCTCAACAGAAGTAAACAAGCAATGTGGTAGTAAACAAAGGTCCATGATACTGTGGAGTCTATCATTTTACTTGTGTTGGTAAGTACGTACAGTATTCAGTGGTGTACGCTGTCTTTCTGTTTATGCATGACAGGGCACCACCCCATTTTCTATCATGCGACAATACCTAACCGAAGGTTTAATGGTCGATGGATTAGTCGAGGAGGTCCAGTAGCATGGCCTTCCCGATCATCTGACCTTTGGATTTCTAACTATGGCGACATTAGACATTGGTGTATGCCACATCCATCGGCAACGTACAAACATTACAGGAGCGTGTATCCAATGCATATGAGCAAATCCGACAACAGCCAGGTGTGGTCGCAAGAGTTCATGATTCACTGAGAAAAAGGGCTGAAGCATGTGTAAGAACGCGTGATAACCACATAGAGCATCTTCTGTAGTGTCTACTAACAGACAGATGGGTATCGTAGGCCACAATACAGAATGGCCCATATCTCAATAGATATTTGTTTCGAGACATAATGTTTATAGGAACTGTTTTTCTAGTTTCGAACAATGCTACCTCCTGTAAAAAATATGCGACACTTTTTTAAAAACACTCTGTATTGTCTATTTATGGTGGGATTCTATTTTCTATTCTGGGAAATATTATGAAGAAATTGCTTGTGGTGCAGATTTTCTCGGAGTAATTACATATTTTAGGTTTCCCTACCATTTTGATTCTACATACATGATTTGCGGATGATATAACGTTTTTAGCAGAAGAGATTATACTAAGGGATATATTACTGGAGATAAATGGCAGCTGTGAGCAGTGTAGGATGAAGATAAATGTAAACAAGAAGAAGACTATGCTTTTCGGAAGACAAATAGAGAAGGTAAACGTGCGAATTCGAAATGAGGCCGTAGAACAAGTGGGTAGCTTCAAATTTTTACGGTGTAATACAAGTAGTAACATAAGCTGCTACCAGGAAGTCAAAAGGAGGACAGCAATGGGAAAGGAAGCTTTTAATGCAAAAAGGAGCATCTGCGAACCACTGGACAAATAATTAAGGAAGACACTAGTGAAGTGCTTTGTGTTGAGTTTGACACCGTAAGGAGAGAGACATGAACATTACGACGAAGTGAAGAGAAACGGCTCCAAGCATTTGAAATGCTGATATGGAGAAGAACGGAGCGTGTGAGATGGACAGGCAAAATAAGAAATGAAACTCTGCTAGAAAGAGTGGGTGAACAAAGAATAATGCTGAAATCGATCAGAGTGATCAGAAAGGGAAAATAAATTGGCTGGGTTAGTGGCTAAGAAGAAACTGCTTATTGAAGGATGCACTGAAAGGAATAGTGAACAGGAGGAAAGTTCGGGGCAGAAGACGATATTAGATGATGGACAACATTATATAGACCAGTGGTATTCAATCTTTTTTGCTGGCATACCCCCAAAATATATTTTTGTTTATCTTCGTACCCCCAAACTGAATTCCAATTAGGTCTATATAAAAAAAACAAAAGATTATGATTGATGTTGTAAGGAAAATAAATTAAGTTATTATTATTATTATTATTACTACTATTATTATTATTATTATTATTATTATTATTATTATTGTGCATACAGTAGCTATTGATGCAATAATTGTAATGAATTATGTAGACTAAAATGTTACTGAAACAAGGAGAACTAGCTTGAACGTACCAGCGCTCTACCACTGAGCTACCCGGGAACTCCACCCGACACCGTCTCAACTTTTCCCTTTATCTCCACACAACTCGCGTGGGCTGACGAAACGCCAGAGACCCACAACGAGTGCACACAATCTCTGTGTGCCTTGGAATTGTGGTTTTCTGTTAACGTACACAGTAACGTATATATTATGCAAATCTAGTCTTTAAGTCACACAGAGATTGTGTGCACTCGTTGTGGGTCTCTGGCGTTTCGTCAGTCCACGCGAGTTGTGTGGAGATAAAGGGAAAAGTTGAGACGGTGTCGGGTGGAGTTCCCGGGTAGCTCAGTGGTAGAGCGCTGGTACGTTCAACCAGAGGTCCCGGGATTGATACCCGGCCCCGGAACAATTTTTCCCTTGAAATTATTCAAATCTGCTTGACAGGGAGCTTCACCTGAAAGACTAGATTTGCAAGGAGAACTAGCGTTCATATTGTAAAAGAAAATATGTAAACTGCAATAATTATTAACAACTATAATAAAATTAATATGTCAGCATTCTTACTTACGTAGTCAGTGGCATGCGTACCCTTTGAGATAACTCCGCGTACTATAGATTGAAAACCACTGATATAGACTATGGATCGTATACGAAGACGAAGAGGAAGGTAGAAAGTAGGGATTAATAGAGAATGTTGGGTTTGACTTGGCCTATGAGTAAAAAATTATAAATGGACGAATGAATGAATGAATTATTCTTCAACATCACCTTATCGTCACTATCACATTGTAACTAGCTTGTAGGTTTTCAGTAGCCTCAGAACTTGAGCGCGCCGTCAAATATATCCTTTTACGGCTCCTTATCATCCACCCCTAATCTTCCAAAGTATTCATTAAATTACGCGGATATTTGCATATTTTTTATTCGGCCTGAATGAAGGAAAGGGGCTTCTCTACAGGCTAATCAAGGAACAATACTGGCTCCTCTACAAAAGGGACGTCTGTCCCTTCCCCGCCATGCAGAAGCGAACGGCATTAACTGATCACATTGATGTGGGGGTGACTTCCCATCTTGAGTGTTCATCCGCTGCTCGTTCAGGATTCTTTTGTTTAGGGTGAGCTGCCTGACTTCTCGCCCTGGCGATGAGTCGTCACAACGCCCCCTCATTGAAGCAGGCTCATGTTTCTCGCGATGTGACGTCTCCATTGTTGTGAAGAGAACTGGATTGATTCAGTTGATTCAGAACTGACTAAACGCTCTGGGAGTACTTTCGGTAGTGCGCGGCGCCTCGCGAATGTTTTGTTCTTGTTTACATCCTGAACCAACATTCCAACATTAATCATGATAAGTATGGCTAGGATTTTGATGAAATTGCATTTTTGTCTGGTAAGCCAGAAATATAGTTGCTTAATAAAATTATTTATTTATTTAATGTGATGGAGTTAAGGCCATCAGGCCTTCTCTACCACACCACCAGAATACAAATAGGCACATAAAAAAACAAATTCAGAGAGAAGTAAATAAGAAATAGAAATAAAATTAGAAATACAATTACAAAAAGCAAAAATGCAAAAAGAGAGGAATAAAAAATTCAAATATAAAGATAAGATCACAATGGGCACAAAAAGTACTAATACAATATATTGATTGCCTAATGCAGGCCTGCACAAGGTTTGCGCTCTCCGAGCCGGCTCACAGCTCATGAGCGGAATGCAGATATTAGCTGCTCTCTGTATAAGGGTGGACTGGAAGAAGGGATGATCTCGTACAAAATATACACAAAAGGAAGTACTATTACCAGTGTTTATGAAATGAATTCCCGTTCAGTGTTTGCAAAACTATCTTGGACTATTATTAATTAATAAAGAAATATTTATTTTTCAGAAATAATAGAAATTCTATAGCTACTTAAATGTACAATATCACTTTGTTATATTTTTATTTATCAGTACATCAAAACGAGGTTTTATGCTGTTGGCAGCTGAAAGGAACAGTAGCCTACTGATCGTAATGAAACATCAGTTACAGATGTTCGATGTCTGCCTTTATTAAAGTTGATTATAGAAAACAGTTGCTCACAATTAATATAAATGTTGAGCCAAACATAGCAATCATTTTCACAGCCAGCCTGTGTAGTCGTGGGTATTGTTGCTAATGTTTAGTCTTGTAAAACTCAACCAGGCTAGTAGTATTATTCAAACGATCTTCAGCCCTTAGGTCACATTGAAGATCAATAAGTTCGAGCTGTAAATCGTTAAATGTTATGTTCCGTCTTTTAGATTCCTCCATACCGTACTGTAGCAGTAGGTAAGCAACGTGAATCAGCTGAATAGCACTACACACTGCACTCCACTAGATAACTGAGTGGTCGTTTCCCTCTCCCCTACCTATACTATAGCAAGTCTATGTCATTCTGACGTATCTTCCTTTCCTTTTCGGCGAGCGGTAAACACGGCTCTCCCGCTCCGAAGGAGCGCGCGTGCTCGTTGAGCGCTGTTTGTGCAGGTATGGCCTAATGTATTAGTGATTACTAGAGCTATGAAAAGGGAGCAGTTAAAGCTACTATTGCGACTTGCGTAGTGGTTTGTTTATGAAATCAAACCTTATACACGTCCGCCCTCGACAGGAAGTACTGTTCGAATCCAACAACTTCAGCATACAGTACGTACCGAGACCATGGTAAGTTACGTGTTCTAGTACATAAACATGCCAAAACAGAAAAGAAGCCATGCAGATACATTGAGAAGATATGTATCCGAACACGGTGCAGATGTGTTTCGTATTGATGAGTATGACCTTGTCTGTAACCTATGCGATATAAAGGTTTCTACTCATAATGTTCCGAGACATGTAAATAGACAGAAACACGGAAGTTCTCTTGAAAACGTGGAGTAGTCTCAAAGGTATGGTTTGTTTTAGTTTTATATTTTTGTTTGAAGTTAATAATGAAAACATTATCATTTAAAATATGTTTATTCCTTCTAGGATGTCTGTTGGGATGCCTAGTCCATCTTTTAATCAAGACCTGTATGCTGCACTAATCTAATGTAAACTATTCTAAATGAACATAATCTCTTTCAATTCATCTCTCTTAATTTACAAATTATAATAAACATGATTCACATTGCATTTACACATTGTATCGCTGTTTACGTCAAGTTGTAGGGGAAATTCACCCCATTCCACCCGCCGCAACCATACTCGGTACCTTCGCTGCTCTCTTTTCATAGCCCTGGTGATTACAGAAAATTACTAAATATCTAGAAATAAGTAACTGATTGTACAAATATAAAGAGAAACAAGACAGTAACAATTTCGAAACATTTGCAATAAGTTATAGTAGGATATACTCATTTTATAGCATTGCACTCTAAGCAGTAAGAAAATGCTTAGTAAGTCTGTTTTTTAATACTGATAAATTTCGACAGTCAATATTCCACAAGTGCGATAGCGAGAGTGTGTATGATGAATACGTTGATGTCTTATGTGTTGGTATGATTAATATGCTGCTATTTAGCATGTATGTGAAGAGATTGTGATACGAAGATAGGTAACTGAAGCGGGAAGCAAGGTAGGTAGGTATAGAGGTGTGAAGATCTTGAAAAAGGAGAACAAGGGAATGAAAATTTCTACGTTCATTAAGCCTGAGCCAGTTTAGAGTTTGAAAGGAAAGGGTAATGTGATCAGCGCGACGGACATCGCAGACGAAGCGAACACAAGGATTATGAACACTTCGTAATCTTTGCGACTGATTGACATTGAGGTCAGTCAGTAGAAAATCACAATAATCAAAGTGGGGCATTACTAGTTTTTCAACTCGTATTTTTTGAGTGATAACCGGAGAAATTTTCAAATGCTGTTTAAGGAATGTAGTATGGAAAGTAATTATATGTTTTATGATAAATGGATTATTTTAAGGAATGTTCATTTCGGAAAACGTATTATTTGTCTTTCTTGTGTTAAATTTTATATTACCTCGTTGGCATGTTTCAGCCTGCTATTGGCCATCTTCAGAACTGGTTGTTGCTGGTCTTGGCGCCTTTTGATTATGTGGAATGTATGTAGAATGTTCATTCGTTAGGGATGTTTTCATTTTTTCCTCTTAAGAGCATTTTTGTTCTTTTCTGCCATTTTTGGAGCATTTTCGTTGAATTTTGACCATAAATCGCCAGTAAGGTCATTATTTCGTTTTTATTTCCTTCGATATTTCTCTATGCCTTTAGGTCATTAATATCTTTTATTTTGTATGCATTATTTAATATTCATCCCTATGTAATGGACGAGTCCAACTACCCCTTCAACATGATTCGTCAGGATATACCTGCTAGTTTGGGACAAGTAATCGCAGGGATTATCCGATTATTGATTAAGGGGCAGATTTCTCTAAACGGACTAAAATACTGCCAAATTCTTTAAGTTTTGAGACATTGTTTCGCATGCTGATCTTTTATGTTCTTTGTATTTGCAATACTACTACCCGAGAGTCTCGACTAGTCATCGACTTTATCACTGTTCTCAAATTCGGGATTTTCCCATTCTTTCCTGTCGTTGTACATTGCCATATGTTTCTTCTAATGTGCAAGAGATTTAAGATGGCTTGTTCGTTTGTAACAGAAAGGGATACAGTACTTGCCATCTCGCTCTATACCAGACACTCCTCTCTATAGTGACGGTCAGACAATATAAGCTTACTTCTTAACAAAGTTAGAGAGCTTGCAAATCTTTCTTATCCATTTCCTACAGAATTTAGTTTCTTGTGTGTATTATTGCTTATAACAGTCAAACATGAAATGAAAGCATTCCTTCTAGCGGTATAGGAGAAAGGATCTTCACGGTTAACGATTTAACTTAAGTTCTAACTTATGTAAATGAGACATTGCACCGTGTTCATAATGTATGTATAAGATTCGTCTGTAATATTCGGAAATTTGACCATATAACACCGTCTCTTGAGTTGTTCTCGTGGGGCTCGTCTAAAGGAACGAAGAATCATACACGCTCTTTCATTTCTATACAAAATTTTACATAACTCTTCTCCAAATTACTTGTCTTCACGCTTTCAGTTCCTAACTACTTCACGAAATCAGCATCAATCTCTCCTTTCTATTCCTCGTCACTGAATTTCCCTATACTTATCCTCCTATACTGTATCATTGCCTCGTCTCTGCAATTCGTTACCTAGTAACGTCAGGGATTGCCGGACACTGTTACAGTTTAAAAGTAAATTAGAAAAGTATGTTTTATCTCACGAAATACGTTTCTGAGAAGTTGCTAGATTTATGCCGAAGTTTTTATCTTTAGTATTTTGGCAATAATTTTCTTCTGTTTCATTAATCCTTTCTCTTGTCTTTCTACTAGGATACTATAACAGCTTATTTTCCCTTTGTTAGTAACAATGATGCTGAGTGACACTGTTATTTTGTGTCTGTATTTGTTGTAAATGTTTTTAGTTTTTGTTTGTTCTTTTTTTTGCATCTTTTAATATGCTAGACTAATATTTATTATTTTCATTTTCTATTTGTGTGTTCAGTTGTTTTTTTATGTCATACAAGTATTCTGTCACTCGTTATTACTGTAGATTAATTGCACTGATGTGTAAATGTTCTTGTAGTTGTATTGCATTTCTGGTAGTGTGGAAGAGAAGGCCTAGTGGCCTTAACTCCACCTGAGTAAATAAATAAATAAATAAATAAATAAATAAAAACAAAATAAATATATAGAGTGCAATTAACGCCAAGGAAATTTCGTCTTTCATAAGGTTCAATTTCTTCCCCTCAGTGAATATTTTTATAAATACCACTAAACTCAGCTTTACAGTTATCAAGAAGGCAGCAGAAATTTTTTCCAGGAAACACTTGAAAAACCTAGGCCACCCATTGTACTACATTCTGGGATTCCAAGGGAAAATCACCCCTTTATGGTCATGAAACCCGTAGCGTCAGTGAATTCGAGAAGCCAAAACAAAATAAGTAGGCCTAGTTCCTCTTTCATCTTTGCTTATTTTTTCGAATCCAGTGAAAGTTTTTTAATTGTTGCCATGTCTACTTATATACATATAAATTGATGTTTGAACTGGTTTCAACCATCAGTTTTTTTTTTTTGTCTACTTACTCGTAATTTCTCCTCTACGTAGGTTTTTCATCACACAGTACAATATTAACTGACAGAAAAGGTGTAATATTTTACCAGTAAATACAGAAAAGTTACTTGCGTTCAGCCATTGTTAATAACTATTTTATTTCTCTCTGCTGTGAAAAAAATTCAGTTAATAAGCCCTTGCATTCGGATAAACATTTGATTATGCTGAAAACTGTTTAATAATGTAGATATAATTTCTAGTACAAATAAAGAAGGCAAGACCTGTTCTGTGAGCTTATCATATGCCGTGGCTATATCACCAATGGGTATGGAGGGGAAGATAGGATTTAGTCTGAGATGAACTCCCATGTCGGTAGATTCGTATAATATTAAACCATCATGAAACAAACACTTTTTCTGATAGCTCATTCCTTCTCCTCTCGCACAGCTCATACAATATGTCAGGTGTCGTGTCCTCATCTATAACATATTAGGATATAGATTGAAATATTGATGTCTAAAGACCTGTCATAAATTATGATGTAAAACTGCTCCAAATGGTTTAGGAACGAAGATATTTAGCATTAAAATATTTATTTCCTATTTTCATTATGTGCCAAAATAAAATTTCATTATATATATATATATATATATATATATATATATATATATATATATATATATACTAGCCGTACCCGTGCGCTCTGCTGCACCCGTTAGAAATAAATATAAAGTAATTACATAATTAAAATAGGACGTTTGATCCAGGGAACATTCGTGTTTGATACAAGGATAAATCGTTTAATATGTTACTTAATTTAAATTGTAATTAAATAATTAAAATGTGATAATTTTGGTCCAGAGATGACTCATTTGGTGCAATGACAATTCCTTTAACAAGTTTCTTAATTTTTATTACATGCAACTATAGTTTAATGAACATTGGCATCATTTAGATTTAATGTGTATACTTTATTTTACTTGCTATATGTTTGCATTGAATTATGGTAATAACTAAATTTTAACCCTTGTTTTCTACGTATTCAGTAAATGGCGCTTGGCCCACATGGTTCTGAACCCTTCAAATAACTTAAATTAATTATATATTATATTATATTATATTATATTATATTATATTATATTATATTATATTATATTATATTACATTATATTATACATAAAGTGTGTTGATGACGGATGTAACTTACATATAAACATTATTTTAAGAAATACAGGAAACGAATATACAGAATAGCCTATCAAGTTTTCTGTGCATAAGAAGCTATGTTAATCTTACCTGTCCTCAATTCACTCAGAAGGTACTGTAATAACATTATAGCATTATGTCCATCTAGAGAAACTACACTTTCAAATGGTGAAATAATAATTAATTATACAAATCGGTTAATTTAGCTTTCGATGTTACTTCATACAAACACAGAAACATTCTCTGTAGGCTATGTTTCATAGCTTTCGATTGTTGCTGTCCTTATAGACGAAGTCATTTGTTTTTTATTTCATTACACCGCCTTAGATGGCAGTTATTTTAATTTTAAAACTCATTTATCTCATTAAATATCAGTCCTGTCAAAATTTTTTAAAGAATAAAACTTATCGGAAATGATTTTTGAAGAAACTTTTGTTATGTAACATTTTTCACAAAAATCAATAATAAGCGAGATATTTCGATTTAATTAATTCAGGCCCCCTTATAACTTCCTTTTAAATAATGAATGCCATATCAGTGGCGTATACTGGTTAAAGGGTTTGGGCTACCACTGATCCTATTATTACACAAAATATATCTAACAATTACTTTAATTTTAATTACTATGGTAAAACTAATAATACAAAATTATTACATTATGTTATATTATAAACTTTTTCTTTTGTAATTTCCTTGGGCTACCGCCGGTAGCCCGGGTAGTCCGCAAAATACGCCCCTGTGCCATATAGCCTAAAATCTAAGTTACAACGAACTTAATTTATATTCTAATTTTCATCGAAATCCGTTCAACCTTTATCGCGTGAAAAGGTAACAAACATCCAGACAGACAGACATACAAACAAAAATTTCAAAAAAGCGATTTTCGGTTTCAGGGTGGTTAATTTTATTTGTTAGGACCAATTATTCTTGGAAAATCGAAAATTACCAGAAAAATTTCGGCTACAGATTTATTACTAGTATAGATTAATTTCCTTCATATTGTGCAGATCTCTAAATTTTCAAACATTCTTTTTTTTTAATACGAGCTTAACAAAGAAAGATTTATTGAAATTATCCACAATGTTACCTTTACACATTCATTTCTTTAATCAAATTATCTATTGCATTATGGAATGACTTGTTTAAATTAAATTTTACAAATCATAGTTTTTTAAATTATCCACAATCACGTTCTTACATAATCGTTACTTGTATTAAAATACCTACTTATCAAGAAAAGGTTTCCTTAAATTATCCACAATCACGTTCTTACATAATCGTTACTTGTATTAAAATACCTACTTATCAAGAAAAGGTTTCCTTAAATTATCCACAATCACGTTCTTACATAATCGTTACTTGTATTAAAATACCTACTTATCAAGAAAAGGTTTCCTTAAATTATCCACAATCACGTTCTTACATAATCGTTACTTGTATTAAAATACCTACGTATCAAGAAAAGGTTTCCTTAAATTATCCAAATCACGTCCTTACATAATAATAATAATAATAATAATAATAATAATAATAATAATAATGCTTTATTTAACCTGTATTTCCAGTACCAGAAGAATGAGTGTTTTCAACCAAAGGAAAATTAACTATCAGTCTATAATAGGGCTGTTATGACATTAATCTTTTTCTGTCTTTGTGTTAAACGTGAACTGGGGAGTCTACATGTGGCATGTCGTTCATAGTAGAGTTCCACAATAATAGAGACATACGTAGTATCTCGCGAATGTAGTGTTGCACCGTGGCTGTGTCGGAATGCGCTGTCCACTCCGCTTCCGCCGCGCGTCCCAGATGGGGGATGCTGGCCCCTGGGTGTTTGCTCTCTTTATTTTTGCCCCCTCCCCCGGCCTGTGACTCAGTGTGACCAGCTGCGGCTTTGTGATGACTTTGATTAGTCTCCCCCTGCTGTACCTCTGCCCCCCTGTTAACCCGCGCTTATTCCTCTCAGAATTACACTGCAATCCGCGCGCAGATCGATCGCCGCCCCAGCGCCATGCAGCGGACAATTATTGCACGAAAAACATATGACGACGCTCATGTGTCCCTTGTTTCTCAAGTGCTGAAATTAAAAATCGCTGTTGCCAATATAAACAAAAATGAGAATCACAAAGATGACACATACTTTCTCATTATTCGTTTTACGCGTTCAAAAACAAATTAACTCTACTATGAATTCTGTGGTGTTTGGGTAAAGGGAGATAAGTCATAAAAATGAGTTCGGAGATAAATGAAAATTAAACTTGGAACCCTTATTACAAATAATTTTCTACACAAATAAAACACATCAACTGCTTGTATTCTTTGATTTTTGCACACCCACTTGTATAATTTAACTTGTATGTTAATCTGGGGAACAAAATTCCACCTGGACAAAAAAAGACTTACACCCCTTTACCCGGACACCACAGAATTATAACTATTACCATTTACAGTAGTAAACCTTTTCTTGATAAGGCGCTATTTGAATAAAAGAAACGAATGTCTAAGAATGTGATCGCACATAATTTAAATCAATCGTTCCTTGATAAGCAGGTAACGAATATGTAAGGACGTGATTGTGGATAATTTAAAGAAATCTTTCCTTGATAGGCAGGTATTTTAATAAAAGTAACGAATATGTAAGGACTTGTTTGTGGATAATTTAAAGAAATCTTTCCTGAATAAGCAGGTACTTTAATAAAAGTAACGAATATGTAAGGACGTGATTGTGGATAATTTAAAGAAATCTTTCCTTGATAAGCAGGTATTTTAATAAGATTAACTAATATATAAGGACGTGATTGTGGATAATTTAAAGAAATCTTTCCTTGATAAGCAGGTATTTAATACAAGTAATGAATATGTAAGGAAGTGATTGTGGATAATTTAAAGAATTAATCTTTCCTTGATAAGCAGGCATTTAATAAGAGGAACGAATATGCAAGGACATGATTGTAGATAATTTAAAGACATATTTCCTTGATAAGCAGGTACGTTAATGAAAGTAACGAATATATGAAGACGTGATTTTGGATAATTTAAAGAAACCTTTCCTTGATAAGCAGGTATTTTAATAAGAGTAACGAATATGTAAGGACGTGATTGTGGATAATTTAAAGAAATTTTTCCTTAATAAGCAGGTACTTTAATAAAAGTAACGAATATGTAAGGACGTGATTATGGATAATTTAAAGAAATCTTTCTTTGATAAGCAGGCATTTTAATAAGAGTAACGAATATGTAAGGACGTGATTGAGGATAATTTAAAGAAACTTTTCCTTGATAAGTAGGTATTTTAATACAAGTAACGATTATGTAAGGACGTGATTGTGGATAATTTAAAGAAATTTTTCCTTAATAAGCAGGTACTTTAATAAAAGTAACGAATATGTAAGGACGTGATTATGGATAATTTAAAGAAATCTTTCTTTGATAAGCAGGCATTTTAATAAGAGTAACGAATATGTAAGGACGTGATTGAGGATAATTTAAAGAAACTTTTCCTTGATAAGTAGGTATTTTAATACAAGTAACGATTATGTAAGGACGTGATTGTGGATAATTTAAAGAAAACCTTGATTTGTATAATTTAATTTAAACAAGTCACTCCATAATGGAATATGTGAGAGGTTCAGAGCCATAGTGGGCCAAGCGCCATTTATTAAAAACGGAGAAAGCAAGGGTTAAAATTAAGTGAATACCATAGTTTAATGATGATTGACATGTCATTTAGTTTTAATCTGCATACTTTATATTACTTGCTATATGTTTCGTTAAATTGTGGTAATCACTTAATTTTATCTCCTGTTTTCTCCTTTTTAATATATGGCGCTTGGCCCACTATGGCTCTGAACCCTTCATATATTTTGATTAAAGAAATGAATGTGTAAGGGCATCATGGTGGATAATTTAAATAACTCTTTTTTGTTATTTATTTTATTTATTTAAATTTAAATATACAGAATAAAGAATATAATTACAAAGAAACAAGATAAATAGAAATAAAATAATACAAACAATATAAAACAGGAGATACAATAGTATTAACAAAATTAGAGACCGAATGAGCAGCGCTCGTGTTCGGTCGCAGTTCAGATATAATATTAATAGGCCCATAAGAGAATATAAAATAAAATAAAATAGGAAATAGAATTAAAATTACAGTTACAGAAATTATATAATACAATATTAATATAAGAGAAATATAGAAAATAAAAAAATAATACAGTAATAATAAAAATAAATAAGTAAAATAAAATAAGAACTAAAATTTAAATTACAGCGGCAATGGAATTATATAATATAATATTAACACTAGAGAAGAATAATATCGCACGTGAAAGAAGAACGTAAGTAACGTGTTAAGAACGTAAGTTATTAAAAGAAAGAAATGTTTGAAAATGTGAGCATAGTTAATTTAAATAAATATTTTCTTGATGAGCGAATATTCTATGAAAGAAACGATTGGATATGGACGTGCACCTTTCTTGATAAGAAGGTATTTTTATAAAAGGAACGAATGTGTAAGGCTGTGACAGCGGATAATTTAAATAAATAAACTTATTTCCTTGATATGCAAGTATATTAATGAAATAAATGAATTAGTAGGGATGTGATCGTGGATAATTTAAACAAATTATTCCTTAATACGGTAGATATACTGTATGTGTATTAATAAAAAATCATATGATTTACGATGTGGTCGTGGATAATTAATATAATTTGAGAAATCTTTAACTATTACAGTGATTATTTTAATAAAAGAAAGAAATCTGGTATGGATAATTTCCAAGCTTTCTATTAATCTTAGTCGTTATTGTAAAAAAGAAAGTAATCTGTAAGAACATAATCGTGTATAATTTGATAAACCTTAACTTAATACTCAATAGTTATCTTTGTCACAGCGTAGGCCCTAATATGTATAATCAGGACGAATACACCAATAAATGTGAGCCCTTAATGTGAGAGCCTTTAACGTGATTAGCTGCGACAAGGTCTGGTTTCTGGGCGAATCAGTGGACTTGAACCGTCTGCCTGAAACTCTTCTTGATCTCGGTTAGAAATCGTCGGTGACACAGGGGCGGCGTCCCTTTTATGTTTGAGAAAAGGAGGCGTGCTGCAAGATTGATGTATGGCATAGGGGTTTTAATTTTCCATCCTCTGCCAAGATGGCGGCGCTTATAATAATGTGGAAGATGTGCCGATAAATCGTACTAATCTCGTTTGCGTGGCAGGGAATCGTTCGCATCTGCCTGCCCATCGCGTCGCGTCGCGTCGCTGAGAACTTGTCTGCACGTCGGATGCGTTGAATAAGTCACGGGCTGCCACCGAAATAGCGTGTCGACCGCAATCGATAATATCTCCTCCAAGTGGCATTCCGCAGTCAATCTCATCACTTTCTTAGTCAAGTCGAATGGTTACAGCGTCAGATTTGCACGCTGGAGACACCTGTTTAAATCCCAGCTAGGTCAAGTGGAATTTGGAACAGATTTTCTGAAGGTTTTCCTCTGTCTCACTGAAATATTCAGCCGTGTTTGGCATCATCCAAGGAAAGTGTCAGTGTCACAAGAGAACATGTTCTTTTTCATTGTACGTTTTGTATTATCATTTATATCGGATTTTAGATGAAAACCTGTTTTGTTCTGCTTATCTAGGAAAGATTTATTTAAATGATCCAAAATCACATCCTTAAGCCTTGGTTTTTCTGAACCGACGCATGCGAGTTGCGAGGTGCGAGGCTCGTCTAGCACAAATCCGGACTACACGAGAGAATAGATAGTGAATGGTTTCTATAACTGCGAGGTAGATAGTGAATGGTTCCTATAACCATTCTCTATCTTTCGTGTAGTCCGCTTTTGTGCCAGACGAACCTCACAACTCGCAACTCGCATGCATCGGTTCAGAAAAACCAAGACTTAGGGGAGAGTCGGGTAGTATCGGACATCGGGTAGTATCGGACAGTGCGTTTCTTTCATCTACCACCATATGGTAGTACCTGAATGACATGGTTACGTTTCTCTATGCGACAACACAGAAACGTAACCATGTCAATCAGGTACTATCATCGTGTGGTAGAGTAAAGAAACTCTGTCCGATATTACCCGATGTCCGATACTACCCGACTCTCCCCTAAGGCTTACATATTCGTTACTTTTATTAAAATAGCTGCTTATCAGGGAAACGTTTCTTTAAATTATGCACCATAATATTCTTACACATTCGTTTCTTTTATTCAAATAGCACCTTATCAAGAAAAGGTTTACTATTGTAATTCATTCATTCATAGTTCTCTGCCTAAGGGTTTCACTGCAAACAGAGAATGCTCCAATCTTTCCTATTTCCTGCCTTCCTCTTAGCCTCCACTTATGATCCATTTATCCTAATGTTGGCTATCATCTGACACCTTCTTCTGCTCGGAACTTTTCTCCCGTTCACCATTCCTTCCAGTGCATCCTTCAGTAGATAGTTTCTTCTTAGCCAAGAATGCCTATCCTGATACATTTACTTTATCCGAATCTTACATTAGCTATAAGACATATTTATTAGGCTGTCGGAACTTGGTGCTGTCCACATCTGTGGAGTAACGGCTAGCGCGTCTGGTCGCGAAACCAGGTGGCTCGGGTTCAATCCCGTCGGGGCAAGTTATCTGTTTGAGGTTCTTTCCGGGGTTTCCCCTCAACCCAATACGAGCAAAGCTGGGTAACTATCGGTATTGGACCCCGGACTCATTTCACCGGCATTATCACCTTCACTTCATCCTGACGCTAAATAACCTGAGATGGTGATACAGCGTCATAAATAACCTACTAAAAAAAACTTGGTGCTAACCATAGCAGCTCATTCCAGTGCCGAGGGGCAAAAAAGCATGGTGCTCAACCTCCGTGACTCCCAAGTATTTTCTTGGCAGGTATATTAGATAGCCTACCATAATTTTTATTTTATTTTTATTTTACTAGGTTATTTTACGACGCTTTATCAACAGCTTAGGTTATTTAGCGTCTGAATGAAATGAAGGTGATAATGCCGGTGAAATGAGTCCGGGGTCCAGCACCGAAAGTTACCCAGCATTTGCTCATACTGGGTTGAGGGAAAACCACGGAAAAAACCTCAACCAGGTAACTTGCCCCAACCGGGAATCGAACCCGGGCCACCTGGTTTCGCGGCCAGACTCGCTAACCGTTACTCCACAGGTGTGGACCCTACCATAATAATAATAATAATAATAATAATAATAATTATTATTATTATTATTATTATTACTAATAAGTAATAAATACATTATTAGTCTATTATTATTATTATTATTATTGTCCCGCTCCGTGGCGTCGCGGTCTAAGGCATTCCGCCTAGGACTCGCGTTACGGAAGCGCGCTGGTTCGAGTCCTCATGGGGGAAGAAATTTTCTCATGAAATTTCGGCCAGTGTATGGGACCGGTGCCCACCCAGCATCGTGATGCACTTGGGGAGCTACAATAGGTAGCGAAATCCGGTTGCGAATACCAGCTATAAAGGCTGGGGGATCATCGTGCTAACCACACGATACCTCCATTCTGGTTGGATGATCGTCCACCTTTGCTTCGGCATGTGGGCTTGAAGCCAGCAGCCAGCTGGTCGGTCTAGGCCCTTCAGGGGCTGTAGCGCCACGGATTATTATTATTATTATTATTATTATTATTATTATTATTATTATTATTATTATTATTATTAGTTTTCTTTAGGATCCTCATCAGTTTATTCCAATCCACTATGTCAAACGCCTTTTCTAGGTACACAAATACTATAGGCTATACACTTCTTTATTCTTCTCTAAGTATCTTTCGCCGATTGTTCGTAGTAGTCCAAGTGCATCTCTCGTACCATTTCCTTCCTGAAGCCAAACTGCTCTTCTTTGAACTGTTCTTCCATCTTAGAATATAATCGTCGATTTCTTGGCATTGTTTCTTCGGTATTTGAAGCAACACTATCTCCATAAAATCTTCAGCCCATAAATGCAGAAATAAGTAAGCTTATTTGCTGGTCTTAAACAAGGATATCCATTCTCACCAGTGTTTCTTAATATTTACATTGGCGATGTAGTTTTTTAATGGCAGAACATTTTAGGTGATTATTTTATTATTTACATAATGCGAGTGAACAGTCTATTAAGTTATATGTTGATCTAATAATTATTGCTAACTCGGAGGACCAGCTACAGAAAGCAATATATAAGCTAGAGAAATCAACAAGTGAATTTAATTTAAAAATACATGTTCGGAAAGCTAAAAGATTACTTTTATTGGGACTCAGTATAAAATATCGAAAAGAGTAATAGGATTCGACATAATGGAACAAGTTAATGATTTTAACTGTTTGGGTTGCATGATAACATACAGTAAGGGTATCTAGAATATACCGATATGAAAAGAAAACTGAACAGATTCTAATAAACGTGTGGGACAATAACAAAACAAGAAAAGAAACTCAACTAAAGTTCTACGAGACAATGGTGGTCCCTATACTTAAGTCACATAAGAAACACAACCTTGGATCTTAACAAAAGGGAAGAAACAAATGTAAGATTGAGTCGCCAATAATGCGATTTCTGAGAACTGTGGCCGGAGTCTCCTTACGAGAACAGAATAGAAGTCAGAAACGATCTACAAATAGGCCTATTTAATCTAAACGAAAAAGTGGGGCAAATTAAAAATAACTAGTCACAACATCTGGAAAGGTTGGAAGATCAGATTCCAAAAAGAAATGTTAAATTACAAACCAATAGGACGAAGTAACGTGGGAAGACCAAGACTTCGATGGACAAATCAAAGACCACATTAAGATAGTTCAAGTTTCTATGGGGAGCGGAATGAACCGACCGACCCATGCCATGATGATGGTGATGATAACAGACTTTTGATAAAAAAAATATATATATGATATATTTTCTTATATTGTCACTCGCGTAACTCAGAAACTCGAGATAATCTACTCGGTCTTGCGAAAAATGTTGTGCCCAAACCTCGCGAGTGCTCCTGAAGACAGGCAACAATAGGGACACTGGAATCAAAGACGCAGCCCAGTCCGCTCCTCGGTCATTGAGGTGCTTCGTTTCCCAACTTGTTGAAACTGTATGTATGTTCAGCGGCTCGGTAGCAAAACTTGTAGACTTTGTGAGCATGGATACCTTTCAAGGGAAACTATAACATGTGACCTGCCGGACTAGAAAAACATTAAAAACTCGCTTTTCTGTCAAAATATCACCATTTTTATCGTCATCATTATCATCATAATCTATTAGTTATCTTTACAAACCACAGTGTTTTTATCATTCATCAATATAAATTATTTATAATCATAAATACTAGCATATTCATTACTCACAATGATCTGTCACCACAAATAGCAATCACTGGTCTACAAACATTAACATTGTAGGCCTATTACCCACCTTCAGTTATCACTATAATCAATCATTTTCATGATCATTATCAAATCATCAGCATAAACACATACCATCACTAAAATTAAGTTATTGTTATTATTATTATTATTATTATTATTATTAAACTATCATAATTATTAAATCTCCTTCCTTAAATTATGCAAATTCATTAAGTCCTAAATATCATCAAACCCTCATCCATCATCAAGTCATCATTATCATCAAATCATAAAGTTTCCATGATGAACACATCACCATCAAGTCATCAAAGCCTCATCTAGAGGCCATCAGATCATCGTTATGATCGTCATCATGCCCAATATTAAGCCTTTATCAAATCATCAACATCATTAATCTCTTTTCAAGTCATTATCATCATCATCATCATCAAGAAACAACTCATCATCATCGTTAAGTTATTATCGTCAATGATAATCATCAAATATTCACCATCATCATCACTATTAATAAGTCATCATCGTAAATATTCTCATTATCAAGTTCACACCACCATCAGCAGCATAATGAAGCCATCATCATGTCATCATCATCATCATTATCACCAGCAATAAAGTTTCAAAATCATAATCAACTTAAGCACTTAACTATGTGGAAAACTTCAAGGTAGAAAACCGAAAGTAACGCAAAATGGGTTAAAGCAAAATCTGAATAACGGTACTTCTGCTGCACTGTTTCTTAAAATTTCGGATAGCTAAAACCATATTTACTCGTGTAATTCCCCCTCCCCTCCAAAGATTTTTAGGACATCTATTTCAGAATTTTATTTTCTTCACGTAATTTCTCCACCTTACTTTAGACAAAATTGGACACTTTTTTCCTTTCAAGAGCATCTTTCGTGATGATTCCAAGTATCGAAAAAAATAAGCATGGGAAACCCAAGGTCTTTATTCATTCCTTCTATAATGAGAAACATGTATGATTTCTCTGATGACAAGGTAGATAATCTGGATTTGTTGTCTGTTGAAAGTAGTGCATTGTAAAATACATGTATGTTTATTTGCTTCACATTGCCGAAAAAAAATTAAGGAATATTTTACGTGCGAAGTTCAATGTCTTGATCCCAGATTAGTTAAGGTTAAGCTAACGGCAATAGGACTGACATACAATGGTACAACGAAAATCCGTAAAATAGTCCATAATTACTGAACTTGTAGGCCTATCTGTAACTATTTAGTATTAAACATTGATTGATTAGTAGATGAATTGTTTGATGTTAGTTACGACAAAATTCTTCTCGATATTCTGTAGTTTTCGCGTAATTTCCCTCGCCTCGAGAAAAGGGGGGGTAATTATACGAGTAAATACGGAATATAGGTTAATGATTAACACTCGCAATTGTACACTCCGTTTATGGAATCTGTAAAGTAAGTCCACGCATTTGGGTGGAGCCGATCACAAGCGATGGGCGGGGCCTATCAGTGCGAGAGTGTATTACGGGCTGCATCGGCCGCTTAGGAGTAAGATGCGCGTGGCAGAAGGTGATAGGTAGGGCTTGGATTTTGAAGACCTGAAACTTAGTATTTCAACGTAGTATAGTTCAAGCTACTAACATTCCCTCTATCTCAGGTAGAATCCTCGTTGTCACTATGTACTTTGTTACGCATGATGAACATTGACTCCGAAATCTATTCACAATTTTCGACAATAAACGTAAACAAAAGGAAAATTACAGTTCTCTCCCCACAGGTAACAAAATTTGTGGCGCGGTTTACACAAGAAACAATTCTTTTCATTTGAAATACCATGTGTTGAGCAAAGTCTCTTTGAATTCCAAAGAAGTGTAAACCAGACGCTTACCTTACATATTCTAACACACAACTAATTATATATACTCACTGACATTTTTAACTTTTAGGTCCTCAAATTCCGAGCCCTAGTGATAGGTGATAGGTGTAGGGTGGAATTTCAGACGCTCGTCTTCAAGCAATACTTTCCTCCAGAGCGGTCATTGGACTAGCCCCCTCCATTCACCACTTGCGCAAAGGACTTGTTTCGTCTCCTATACTCTACAGATTCCAGAAACGGAGTATAGTAGTTTTGTGAATGATCTGCGGGTTATGATATTGTTCTGCAAACGTAGCAAGTGAGATACGGCCCTGAAATAATTACCTATTGTGTTGCAGCTATAATGTTTGTCTACTCCAAAATAACTAGGCATAATAATACAGTACTGAACGTCTCAAAGCTCAATATAACGTAGGAGAAATTAGAAATTAGGTAAATGTCGGCATAGATCAGAGTATATCAAAAGCCCTGCCAATGTTCGAGCCCGCGGATGTCACTTTAATAGCAAGCATTGACCACTAGGTCTCCGAGGATGGCAGGAAGTGAAGTGACGGGCTCGCAGGCTGAGGACAATACTACAAACACGAAGCCGTGCCGCGTGCAGCCTGGAAATCCAATCACACGCGTCATCTGCTCCGAATCACCGCGCCGCTCCACCGCTCCCCCCGGCAAGCCGCCCGCCTGCCCGCAGTCAGTTGTTTAGCCGCCTTATATTAAAGCTGCGGGGATTAATATGCGTGTGTTTGACTTATGGACATTTTTTTTCCTGACGTCTACTTTAATTACAACCTGCTACGCTGTTAAAACGCATCCCTCTGCCAGGCGGAGAGATTCTGCAAGCATTTGCGAGGAGGGATTTAACAGATGGTGTGGTAAAATTATAACGGAGCAATGGCAGAAATGTGGGAAGATATTCCAGTTTCCCATTATGAAAAGTGTACAAAATATATTGTAACTTACAATTCATGTTGAGAAATAGTCATGTAATCTATGTTAAATTAATAGTTATTCTAATGCATCTTTTCTCTGGAACTATTGAGAATAGGCTACAGTAATGGAATTTTTACATCTCCTTTCTGAACTTTTAGCATTAATGTAACAAATATTTTCGGAAAAATATAATTTAATCTCAAAACTATGATTTCTTTCATATAATACAAATTTGAATAATAATATTATTGCTACATTTTTAGGGTTAACTACTTTGAAAATTGAAATTTCATAAAATGTCTGTGTTAAGTCTTTCACTAAGGTGTAATGAATGTTCCCTGAAAGTTTGAAGTAATTCTGATGGATAAAAACTGCGAAAAAATGATTTTTTTTGTAGGGAAAATATAAACTCATGGAAAATGATCGTCAAAATTTTAGTACGTCTCAGCTTCATATAGCGGATTCTTATAAAAATTTTTTAGCTCTTTTGAAGTGAGTTGTGTACATGTTCCATATATCGTTGGAAAGAGGAAATTTCAAAGAATATAATGAAGTAAAAAAGTTCACTATTTTTCAAGGTTCGGGTTTCCTTAAGAATGAAATCATTAAAGGAGACACACGTGAAGTTTTATGAAGTAGGTCTAATGTAAATTCCAGAACTGTTGTTTGGATCTAAAATTTTAATATTTACACGGAAGGTTTGGTACAAAATTCATCCAATCGAAATGAGACTTCTAGCATAATAATAATAATAATAATAATAATAATAATAATAATAATAATAATAATAGTTTTATTTTCCCTGACAGAGTTAAGGCCATCAGGACTTCTTTTCCTCTCAATCGGGTTGAAACATACTGTATGGTCAGGGACTGTACTTCAGAGGATCATTTTAGATCCGAATTGAATATGGCTGCTAAAAAAAAACCAGAGGAATATAGAAATTGGAAATTCCATATGGATAGGCCTAATATGTAAGAAAAAACTCTCGAAACAAATAGATCTACTTAATTAAAGACCTAAACCAAATAAACATAGAAAGGTCTTGGAAGAGAAGCCGGAACAGGGGCATAATCTTAAGTTTGAATGGCAAATAAGAAGAATTATGAATTACTCTTACAATACTTTTCTCTTTCACATTCAATTTTATATTCCCGAAGACACATTTTGATTATATATTTTATTGCATACAATTCGAAGATAAAGTAGGCCTACCATAATATTATTTTTAATCTGAAGCAATTTTCAACGTAAAGTTATTTATTTTATATGGAGTGGACGAAAAGTCACACTACATATATTTATTTTATTTCAAAACAAATCTGTGCATGAAAAATGTGTCGGTGATACTCTTTATGACATTAGCGGACGTATTTCGATGAAGGATAATGGCTGGAGACATTTGGCGGCCCTGAGGGAAACCATAACATACGGAAATTCCCAGCCATTCCAAGAGTACAAGATGGCGAGTCGAATACGAGAGTTTTCAGTGTGGAGGATAATTTATGGTTTCCACGGGCGACCATATGCCGACAAACATTTAATTTAGCAAAACTATTTAACCTGTGCAATACGATCGGTCTCTTATTCTGGTCATAAACTATGTCCTTCTCTTTCCCACAAAGTAACAACATAAGATCGCAGCGCCGTTGTTTACCTTCCACATACAAAATGGTCACCTCGTAACACTTGTTTTAAACTTTCTCCTTAATATTTAAATCGAATTTTTTGTTTCAATTAAATTTAATTGAAATAAATAGTTATTTACACTGAGAGGTTTTTAAATGAAAGCCCGATGTGTCCAATAAGTCCCGCATCATAGGGTAAATTATAGGCCTAGTATGTGCTCGATTGGGCGCCTCGAAATTCATAACATGTCTGGAAGCGAAACTTCATGCTATTGAGAATACGGTGTAACATATCAGCGTGGTTTCACGACACTTTTCCTCGATCCGCGTTCGTAAATGTTGCAGATCACGAATCTTCACTGCAGACACCTTTTCCTACAGATAACCCCATAAGACAAAGTCAGGTTTAAGTCTGGCGACCTCAGAGACCATTCTCTGGGTCCTCTGCGTCCTATCCACCGATTATGAAAGTCCTCGTCGAGCCAACACCGCACACTACAAAATTTATAATATTACCTAAGATGCGGGACTTATCGGACAACCTGTATGTTAAGAGGAGTTCCAAGAGCACTTGCAAGAAAATGCACTCGTGTACCTTTTATTTGTATCTCCCTCTTCATTAATTAATTAATTAATTCATTCATTCATTAATTCATTCATTCATATGAAAAGTAGGCAAACGCACTATTACTTGAGCCACGCATGGTAGCACAAGACTAGTTATCGTCCGTCAAATTCCATCGCCTTGTCTAAGATATATCCCACGAACTGCGAATCCAATGGAAACATTATAATTAGATAACAGAGCAGCAAGATTGCTTATAATAAAGCGGTCGAGTGTCATGACTTATTATTTGCGTTTTTCGATTTCATAAGAGTATGAAACTGCGAACCACAGTGATGGCCCGCACATTAATCAACGCCAACAGAGTCTCGGGGTAATTTCATGGTCGCTGTTTTTAACCGTGTGGAGGGTGATCATTAGTCTGAACCCTCAAGTCGGTATCAACTGCGATAGGCTGCCTCCGCGCTGTAATCCATAGGCATGCTAATCGGGTTTCAAACTTAATGGAATTGAAAACAATGCCTCCTTCCCCACACCCACTGCAAGGATACAGACAGACTGGGCAGGCGATTCTGTGTAGCTTCCAATTTTCACTGAGTCAGCATCGGTAACCTAGTGCTATTCGTGCTTGCTTCTGGACCCGAAGCACGCGGGTTCATCTTTGTAGAAGATAATGACATTTTAGGGTGAAGTTTTGAGTGCAGATCCCTTTTGTTGAGAATGATAAATTTTGGTATTACTGAGTGGATTTACTCTATAATTCCGAGGCCACAAGAGCGCTATGTTCGTACCGTTTGCAAAATATAGCTCTCATTATTCGCATTCGCATTGTTAAACGATGTCCAGCTATCCACCATAAGTAAATTCCTGCTACCTGCATTTGGCCAATAGCAATTAAGGTACCATTCCAGCAGCTGTTGTAATCCCATTTTACCAGATATTGATGCATTAGTACATGAACAAGTGTGAACAACAACACCTCCTGGTCCAAACCTGTGGAGTAACGGTCAGCGCGTCTGGCCGCGAAACCAGATGGCCCGGGTTCAAATCCCGGTCAGGAGAAGTTACCTGGTTGAGGTTTTTTCCGGGGTTTTCCCTCAACCCAATACGAGCAAATGCTGGGTAACTTTCGGTGTTGGACCCCGGACTCATTTCACTGGCATTATCACCTTCATATCATTCAGACGCTAAATAACCTCAGATGTTGATACAGCGTCGTAAAATAACCCAATAAAAACAGTAGTAATTTAAGCTCAGGATAGGGACCAATGACGGGCTTATGCGAGGGCGGTTCCTTAAAAGCCAGTAAGTAAGTAGTTTAAGTAGGCTACCTCCCATACATAATGTTTATTATTGATGATACTTCATTATGATTGACATTACTATTATTATTATTATTATTATTATTATTATTATTATTATTATTATTATTGTTGTTGTTATTATTAAATCCAGACGTTTGACATGGGCAGGGCACGTAGCACGTATGGCCGAATCCAGAAATGCAGAGTGTTAGTTGGAATACCGGAGGGAAAAAGACCTTTGGGGAGGCCGAGACGTAGATGGGAGGATGATATTAAAATGGATTTGAGGAAGATGGGATATGATGATAGAAACTGGATTAATTTTGCACAGGATAGGGACCGATGGCGGGCTTATGTGAAGGCGGCAATGAACCTTCAGGTTCCTTAAAAGCCTTTTGTAAGTAAGTTGTATAATAATAATAATAATAATAATAATAATAATAATAATAATAATAATAATAATAATAATAATAATAATATATTAATGAAAAATACTGTCACTCGCCAAATAAGTCGTTATGCTGTGAGTTTGTTTCAGTAACAGTTCAATTTGTATAAAGCAACGCATATTATGCTCAGCTGAAGAAGCATGTGTTGAAATTCCCCTGGAAATATTTTTCAGGTCGCTGAAGCTGTCAGTAGGCCACACTGTTCTCTCTCTCGCTATCTCTCTCTCTCCCCTTTTTTTTTGGCAGCAACAAGCACGACCAACAGAAAAGTTTATCTCGCACCACATTACCAAAAACCCATTTATGTTGCTCACACTAGGATGCATTGAAAGCTCGCGTTTTAAGTTTATCTTTCTGAAAAATTGTCAGTGTTTGCGTAGGTCTGTTTTAATTTAAAACTTCCCTTCTTTCAATATTATTTCCTCTCGAAAAGTATACTCTACCAATGAATTTATTACAATCATCATTATTACTTTCGCATCTCTTTCGATTTATATTTTCCGGAAACACATAATCACACTGGGCCACACGACGATTCACCACTGTTATTCTCACCCCATCCCACTCTTGAGTTCGGCATTGACAAAATACCGGGTTCTGAATGCTAGGCCACGAGGCCACAAGAAATGTGTCTCTGTCTCAGATTTCCTAGTGTAACCTCAAAACCCGTGGAAACGTACGAAATGCAGAAGCCAGACTCGGCACGAGCGATCCTGGCCTCAGGAACAAATTTTACTGCAAGACAGGTCTATGTACTTTACAAAGTTTTCTACTTCTACAACTCTATACGTTTCATTCAAATAACTAATATAATATATTTTAGGGCCTGTAAGACTGAAAAAAACATAACATTTTTAGTTTAAGGAATGTGGTTTCAATGTGACCGAGGCCCGGTCTCAATTGTCTCAGCCAATCAGCCGCCACTGCATACTGAAGGTTTCTACCAGGACTATAAAATGTATTTTGAAACGTTCGGTAGTTCTCTCGCCTCCTGCAAAACTGACCTGTCGCTGGTTTCAAAATCCTGCCAGGATATTCCTGAAATGTATTACGTATAACAAGGAAATAAAGCGTTTCCGGACGCATGTTCATATAACATATTTTCATTCTCTACATATGAGGAATGTTTCTCTAAAGTTTTGTCACACCTTTTTGTTACATTCTGTATATAATGAGTAGGGCTAGGATTTTGATGACCTATAAATCATGAATAAATGTCCTAAAAACAATGCATTTATAACCTAAAAAATCGTTCAAAATGCCCTAAAAATTGATATTACGTAACTGGCTTGGTAGGAAAAGAGGTTTTGTACTGCTTAATATTTAGACTCGTATTTAAATTAAATTTTACATAATTTTTTCTAAGTAGTACACTTTAATTAATTATTTTACCTGATGTAGTTTCCATGTATGATTGTTCACCTCTGCTTCGGCATGTAGACGTGAAGTCAGCAATCAACTGGTCGGTGTTGGCCCTTCATGGGCTGTAGCGCAATGGATTTACTTTACTTTTAGTTTCCATGTAGTCTACCACAAGGCCACTCTTATCCGGAAATAGCAGGTATAGAGAAGTCTATATTGAAGGGGTGGTTGGTCTGATCCATTGCATGGGATGTACTACTTTAAAATGACAATATTTGTGTAGAAAACGATTAAAATATCATACAAAATAATGGGTATTAATGGATAAAATATGTAAAGAAAATATCAAAGGAAATAAACATTATTTTACATTAATAATGAGGATTTATGGTCAAAATTAAATGAAAATGCCTAAAAAATGACCGAATAAAACAAAAGATGCTCTTATGAGTTGAAACAGGCAAAAATGAAAAAAAAAATGCCCTAACAAATATGTGTTAAAAACTCAGATTATCACATAACATATTAGTACATTATGCAACGACCCTATAATGATAGTAATTAAGACGCAAGTATGTTTGTTTATGAAACGAGCGCAAGCGACCATATTTCTAACTTGAAATTATTCAGAAATATTCATTTTATTTGTATCTGACAGAAGATCGGAAGTGACCTTGTTCATAGCTCGAAATTGTGAGATGTGCGCAGACGCGAAAGTATTGATTTTTTCCGAGGAACAATAATTCATTGACCTTGATGTAATGCAGAGAATGTATAACCTGGAAATTGATTTAGAATTGAAAAACGAGATGACAAATTGAATTTATTTGAATAGTATTTACAATTAACGCTAATTATTATAGTAACAGAACATAACCTTCTGCGACAGTATTGGATTTCCAGCCTCCGTGACGTTTCCCTCCTCTTTCGATTGCATATCCGAGAATAATCGAAAACCTGAACTTTAATGAATAGGTGTCCTTTAATGACATGCATTAAAGGACTGCTACCAGGTGTATAATTACTACATTTCGGCATGGTCGAGCATAAAAATACTAAAGCAGCTATGTTTCTGGCTTACTAGAAAAAAGATGCAATTTCATCAAAATCCTAGCCCTAATAATGAGAGAAAAAAACACTGTTTTGACGTAATAGCCTATCATTTTTGTGTATCTTTCAGAGTGTCACACACAGTGGGTATTTCGCATATTAATCTAGTGTGAATTTGGACGCTTTACCCAAAAATGAGAACCAGTTTTCGAGTCTTGTGTGTACAGTAGAAGTTGAGTACGGGTGCGTAATTGGACCAGACGCAGTGCATCATGGTCTTGGCTGGACAGTGGGGCGGGTCCCAATTAAAATTTCCTTTCATCGCATCACTAATAAAGCGGACTCCTCCAGCTGACACCGCAACGGAAATTCATTTCGCGCAGAAAAGCTTACCCCCTACTCCCTTCCCACGAATAAAGGGGGTGCCAATAGCCTTAAAGCCCGGAGGATATTGCAAGATCCCATGACGTCACTGTACGCTGCATGTGACATTTCATACCGGGGTAACTCCCCCGAGTTGACTCACAGCGGCACTTGTCATCGGAGGGATTAAGTTTCCCGGCTAATTGCCAATATGATGGAGCCCTTGTCCCAAATTTACAACTGAAATCGACACATTTTGGTGCACAACTTTTACAAATGCTCTGTTATATTTTTTATTTTGTTTTAAATCCACCACCAACAGAAGCAGGCTTCCAATTACAGGTGGCTTACACAGATATATACACAAAATACATAATAAGAGAAAAAAACAACAAAACAAACAACACAAACGAAAGAAAGAAAACACATAATGGTAATAGATGCTAGAATATAATATTACAGGTAATATAGTGCAAAATGTCAATATAATGATGCAATATTATTTAAAAACTAGAGTAAAAACATTATAATACACTTCTTCATAATTTAAATATCTAAGGAAATACAATTCTTTTTAATATTGTATGAAATTTTTCTATTGTTAAACTGAAATCCAATTGAGAATCACAGTTTAAAGACAGAGAGTTGTAAGTATTATACATAATAAAAACAATGGAGACTTCTTGAAGAAAACAGTTCTAGGAATAGGAATAATAAAAGGTTGCCTATGACGTGATTCTGTTCTTTTTACATTGAACTGAAGGAATTTAAGAAAATCACAGTTATTCAATATACCGTTAACAGTCTTATAGAGTAAAATTTGGCGGAGAAGATGTCAGTTTAGTGTTTTTATATTGAGAGAGTGGGCTTTAGGTATCAATTACTTTTAAATCAGATAGGAAATGATAAATATTTTAAAATATAAAGAACAAGTTGAATCTTCTAGATTCAAAACCTCCTAAAGACCATTTTGTTCAGAACTAAGTTATGTTTACATACTGCTTGCTATAAGAATGAATTCTAATGATTTACACAGTTTGAATTCAAAAAGCCACTAAATTCAAAGCAAAAGGTTTGTTAAAAGTCACAGTTAGGTTGAAAATTCCCTCTATTTGTCACCAGTTCCTGTCAAAACCTTTCAATTTGTGAAAGTGGATATAGGAGATTTTGAATCTATAGAATTCAGTTATGGCCCTCATTACGGCCCAGAACTTTACGAAAGATCATAATTTTAAAACACGTTGCATTACATACTAAAATTAAATGATGTTAGAGTAAAGAAATGCTGGTTTCATATTGCATTTTTTGCTTATCCTGTTCCTTTTTTATGCAGCGTCATATTTTCCTGACTTTAAAATGATAATGCATAATTACTTTATGTATTTTAGAAATTTTTGTCGGCATATTTTTTTTCTATAATTTTAATATTGTTCAAATTTTTCATCTTTACAATATGCTTTGGGCATATTAAAATTATATAGCCTGTGTAACATTAAAATTAAAATGATTTTGGTTTCAATTATAGTACGCTATTTCCGTTATCAAAATGGGTGGTAATTTATATAAAAACAAGACAGCAAAGAAGATTTCGCAACAGGTTTTGTGATGTAGAATGTTTTTTTTTTCTTGGCATAAGACCCCGCTAGCAACCAACAGACAGAGTTCAACTGATCACAACGTACAAATGGCTTTTTTTGTAACCATGTGCTATTCTTAATGTTGCTTTCATAAAATGAAATTCCGTAACAATTTTGATGGATTTTAATTTTCCAATAAAAGAATGACTGAATATAGAAATGAACGAATGAATGAGCGAGTGAATGAGTAAATACATGACGGAATGAACAAAAATGGTGGATGGATGGATGGATGGACAGGCAGGCAGGCAGGCAGAGAGATAGATAGATAGATAGATAGATAGATAGATAGATAGATAGATAGATAGATAGATAGATAGATAGATAGATAGATAGATTTATAGATAGATAGATTTATAGATAGATAGATTTATAGATTTATAGATAGATAGATAGATAGATTTATAGATTTATAGATAGATAGATAGATAGATAGATTTATAGATTTATAGATAGATAGATAGATTTATAGATTTATAGATTTATAGATAGATAGATAGATAGATAGATAGATAGATAGATAGATAGATAGATAGATAGATAGATAGATAGATAGATAGATTTATAGATAGATAGATTTATAGATTTATAGATAGATAGATTTATAGATAGATAGATTTATAGATTTATAGATTTATAGATAGATAGATAGATAGATAGATAGATAGATAGATAGATAGATAGATAGATAGATAGATAGATAGATAGATAGATAGATAGATTTATAGATTTATAGATAGATAGATAGATTTATAGATTTATAGATAGATAGATAGATAGATAGATAGATAGATAGATAGATAGATAGATAGATAGATAGATAGATAGATAGATAGATAGATAGATAGATAGATAGATAGATAGATAGATAGATAGATAGATAGATAGATTTATAGATTTATAGATTTATAGATTTATAGATTTATAGATAGATAGATAGATAGATAGATAGATAGATAGATAGATAGATAGATAGATAGATAGATAGATAGATAGATAGATAGATAGATAGATAGATAGATAGATAGATAGATAGATAGATAGATAGATAGATAGATAGATAGATAGATTTATAGATAGATAGATTTATAGATTTATAGATTTATAGATAGATAGATAGATAGATAGATAGATAGATAGATAGATAGATAGATAGATAGATAGATAGATAGATAGATAGATAGATAGATAGATAGATAGATAGATAGATAGATAGATAGATTTATAGATTTATAGATTTATAGATAGATAGATAGATAGATTTATAGATTTATAGATAGATAGATAGATAGATAGATAGATAGATAGATAGATAGATAGATAGATAGATAGATAGATAGATAGATAGATAGATAGATAGATAGATAGATAGATAGATAGATAGATAGATTTATAGATTTATAGATAGATAGATTTATAGATTTATAGATAGATAGATTTATAGATTTATAGATTTATAGATAGATAGATAGATAGATAGATAGATAGATAGATAGATAGATAGATAGATAGATAGATAGATAGATAGATAGATAGATAGATAGATAGACAGATAGATAGATAGATAGATAGATAGATAGATAGATAGATAGATAGATAGATAGATAGATAGATAGATAGATAGATAGATAGATAGATAGATAGATAGATAGATAGATAGATAGATAGATAGATAGATAGATAGATAGATAGATAGATAGATAGATAGATTTATAGATTTATAGATTTATAGATAGATTTATAGATTTATAGATTTATAGATTTATAGATAGACAGATAGATAGATAGATGGGTGGGTGGGTGGGTGTGTGGGTGGGTGGGTGGGTGGGTGGGTGGGTGGGTGGGTGGGTGGGTGGGTGGGTGGGTGGATGGATGGATGGATGGATAGATAGATAGATAGATAGATAGATAGATAGATAGATAGATAGATAGATAGATAGATAGATAGATAGATAGATAGATAGATAGATAGATAGATAGATAGATAGATAGATAGATGGATGGGGGGCGGGGGGGCGGATGGATGGACGGACGGACGGACAATGAACAAATAAATACATAAAGAAACAAATGCTTAGATATTAATTAATTTATTTATGTATTATTTTATCCTCTATATTTTATTTATTTATGTATATAATTATTGCAATCATTTATTTAATTTATTATTGAGTCAGTTTAACAATACTAATCAACATCTGATAAATACATTCAATCATATGAATACAATACAAATGTAATAGTTTTGCTTACCCTTCGAACATTTGACAAAAATTAAATGTAAATGAAAATCAACTTTAAATACTGTAGCCTAGTTTATTAAAGAAGCAGTCCTGTTCTGAATTTTAACAACTATAACTTAGGCTCGAACTGCTAAAGACCATTCTCTCTAGGTCTTCCTTTTATTCTTCTTGACGGAATCCTATCGAAAGCAATTTTAGTTTAGCTAGGCTATACTACTTGTATTATGAGCTTATTTACATTAATAAAAAACAAGTTGAAACAGATTTGGAGACATCACCTGAGAACAGTGGAATACGTAAGAACTTAAGGTACTGACAAATAGTCATGTGAGACTCGTCGATGCACAGTTTCGAGGCACTATCTTAACACTTAGGTATATAGGCCTATCGTTGATGCAACCGTGTAGTTCAGCTTCGTTAAATAACAGATAAAAAAAAGAGAATGGATTGATATTAGGTTGGTTATAATGTGAGTGATGATGGTGCCAGGGACTATTTCGGACACAGCAAAGGGCGCTACATGCAGGCGAGCACATGTGCGACCAGGCGGTGCCTCAGAGGCGCCGCCGACCAGAATGCAAACCACATGTGGCTCGCGTTTCATTCCGACTATTTATAGTGGCTTGAATCTCTTCTACATCTTTGTGTGCGGATAACAGAGTTCCATGAAATGAGATGTTTCTCATTTTGCTTTTAAAACGTTCACCTTGCGTCAGTATTAGCCCACCATGTTACCTTTGCACCGATTTCTGTAAGTCTCAACTCATTTTCAAGGTAATGAAACAGGATCTGATTTACTACTACTTTCTAATTTAAAGAGAAATAAAAGGCTTACTATAAGAACTAGTACGAAGGTGATTCGAAAAGTAAGGTAATAAGAGCTCTCACGGGTGACATATTCCCCTTCTTGTTCCAATTTTCCGTCAGGACACAGTAGCATACCACAGCTTTACCATGTAGTCATTAGATTGATGGTGCATATGTTGCGTCAGAACCTCCCAACATTACTTGTAAGATGGCTCCTTGCACGGAAACATGGTCTAACGAGCATTGCGTAGTGTGATCCGGTTTTTGCGACTGAAGGGCACCTTAGAAGCAGGAATTCATCGTTAACTTGTTGAGGTGTACGATGCGAAACGGCGCTCCGGTTGGAAGTACTAGACCATTCTCCCTACAGCCCCGACCTGGAACCAAGTGATTTCAATCTTTTTGGACCGTTGAAGAGGCACCTGGGTGGTAAGCAATTCAACACCGATACGGCCATTCAGCAAGTTATAACGTGGTTTCAGTGATTTGACGCAGATGTGTTCTATACTGGCATCGATGCCTTGGTCTTCCGTTGGAACAAATGCTTGGACAAGCATGGTGACTATGTTAAAAAGTAATATGTACCAGTGCCTTACTACTGTGTATCAGTATATCTGTCTGTGAAATAAAGTTTGTCCATGAGAACTCTTGTTACTTTACTTTTTGAAGCAAACTCTTACTTCAAGATACCGTACTTTAAAAAATAACCGCACTCTACAGTTTGAGAACTTCTGCATTTAATAAAATGGTGAATTGCTGCCTTGACTTCGGTATTTACTTCAGGCAGAGTCTTTCCAAGTACTTTCAGCAGTAGCAACAGATGAGGAATTTTATTGCCAGATCCGGCTGCAGAGATCATACCTACCTTCAGTATTTGAACCAACGAAAATGATTGTAGATTTGTGTCTAAGATGAACTTGTCCTATGGGTAACGAAAAGAGAATAGATATTAGATACATAGAGGCAAGAAGGAACAATTCACTGATATTTCCCTTTAAAAATATCTCTGGGACAATGTAGCAGGCCACCGGCGTGGCTCAGACGGTTAAGGCGCTTGCCTGCCGGTCTGAAGTTGCGTTCGGGTGCGGGTTCGATCCCTGCTTGGGCTGACTACCTGGTCGGGTTCCGAGGTTTTCCCCAACCGTAATGTGAATGCAAGGTAATCTATGGCGAATCCTCGGCCTCATCTCGCCAAATATCATCTCGCTATCACCAATCTCATCGACGCTAAATAATCTAGTAGTTGATACAGCGTCGTTAAATAACCAACTAAAAAAAAGAAAAACAATGTAGCAAAACTTTTCATGTCACTCCATTTGACTTACGTGACACATTGTTCGTATGATGTAGCCTAAATTTATATACGCTTTTACATTTATATAATTACTTACTTTAGCTTGGAATGGCTAAGCTATTCGAGGACCTGACCCGAAGCGGATCTTTGTACTTAGGCATATTTTGGGCAATTTTGTGCCCTATATATGCAATGATTGTTCAAGTTCAAATGGTGGCGTGGGTGGCATTCGTGAATCCGAAGCTAACATGCGAGACAACCTGCCTCAGTTCTTGGAGAGCCAGTTCCTATCCTCAGAGTAATACCTGTGAAATCCAAGGGACTAGAGCCTCAAGCTCTTAAATCCTATATCACAATCGGAGACAACCCCCACTCCCATACTTCACTTCAGCTTATTTTCAGCGATTGCATATGATGGATGAAATGAGGAGAAAGTGGACAATGTTGGTAGAAATCAAGAGAAAAATGAGAGTAACCCAAGAAAAGTTCACGGTGTACTTGTACTTGTACAAGAGCGGGTCGTTCGGCTACCCAATCATTCACAAGAATAGGAGTGGTAAACACATTAAGCCTCAGGCTGCAGTGTAAGCCTTCGGGTCCCTCCGTACAAGACAAAAAAAAAAAAACAAGAAAACAATCTGTAACATCTGTTTTGTCCACCAACATTTGCATCACGAACAGACCAAGGATGGAACTGAAGCTGCCAGAATAGAAGACCAGGGCACTAATGCTGAGCTACATACGCAGGCAAATGCATGCATACATACATACATGCACACATACATACATACATACATACATGCATACATACATACATACATACATACATACATACATACATACATACATACATACACACACAGCCACCTGCGTAGCTCAGACGGCTAAGGCGCTTGCCTGCCGATCCGGAGTTGCGTTCGGGCGCGGGTTCGATTCCCGCTTGGGCTGATTACCTGGTTGGGTTTTTTCCTAGGTTTTCCCCAACCATAAGACAAATGTCAGGTAATCTATGGCGAATCCTCGGCCTCACCTCGCCAAATACCATCTCGCTATCACCAATCCCATCGACGCTAAATAACCTCGTAGTTGATATAGCGTCGTTAAATAACCAAGTAAAATACATACATACATACATACATTCCCTGGCCAAATTATTAGACGCATCTTTATTTTGTAACATAATATACATGTTATTGTAAGCATGAAATTAATTAATTGTTGTGCACAACAGCTGCTACAAGTGTTCCTTAACAATAACAATGTAATGAAATTCATTACAACAATGGTAGATGAATATTATTAAATTGTTTTCTGAAATGAATGAATTACGAAAAATGAAGGTGCGTCTAATAATTTGGTCAGGGACTATAAATACATACATACATACATACATACATACATACATACATACATACATACATACATACATGTAGTAAAATCGTTGAATTAATACCCGAACGGCAGGCTTTGTGTTGAATATATATTTTTTGCACGCATCAATAGGTCTACTTGTGATGTCAATCGGTGTTGTCACATTTTCGTTTTAAGGATTATTCCTAGTTACAATTATATGTTTATATCGACATCAGTAGCCACCGGCATGGCGCAGTCGGTTAAGGCGCTTACCTGCCGGTCTGAAGTTGCGCTCGGGCGCGGGTTCGATCCCCGCTTCGGCTGATTACCTGGTTGGGTTTTTTCCGAGGTTTTCCCCAACCGTAAGGTGAATGCCAGGTAATCTATGGCGAATTCTCGGCTTCATCTCGCCAAATACCATTTCGCTATCACCAATCTCATCGACGCTAAATATCTTCGTAGTTGATACAGCGTCGTTAAATAACGTTCTTAAAAAATCGACACCAGTACATTGATTTCTATTACCGCCATCCACAGTGAATACATTTCAAGCTATGAGATGACTTTGAATTGAAATTAAAATTACTAACCTTTTTTTTTTTATCGTCATCAATCAACTTGAGATATGACAATCTTTTTATGTATTCCATGTGGACATGATATCGGTGTGTCATTTAAATATGCTAACGCATCATTTGTAGACATAAGCCTATATTACCGCTCCTTGTGATCGGGCGACTTCTGAAAATGCCTAATCAATAAGGGAAGTCGTATCTCTTCCAAGGAAGGCATCGTCTTTGACACCGGCTGGGTATTAATTAAATGAGGATACTGTAACTAGCATACATACATACATACATTGATCTACATGTATACATAGAAATAAAATGATAAGAAGAAAGAAGGAAGTGGAGCTTATTTGACAAACACGGAGGCGTAGTGTCCAGAAGGAAAGGAAATGATAGTGCTAATGTACAGAAGAGAAACGAACAGAGACGTTTTCACGAGATCGAATAACAACCTGGAAATCATTGCGAAGCGCAGGAAAATTTAAAAACACGGAATGGACGGCACGGCGTGGCGTCCCTTAAACACGAGGCATCCATCCGACATCAGGTCGGAACGAATCGAGGGGCTCCGATTTCAAGCCCCTCGTGCTGGCTTTGCACAAAATATTATGCCTCATACCCCGGCTTCTATTACAACCCCCTCTCACATTTCACACGGCTATTTTTTTGTGTTTAAAAATTTTCCCTAATGAAATCTGTGGAATTCCTGTAAAAATACCAGATTATATCATAGCAAGGCTCATCCGTACACATAGCGAAGTATACAGCTACAGGGATAACCAAACATATGCTGAGAATCAACTATATGTATTATTGTTTTGTTACCTTTCATTCGCAACGCACTCATACCATGCACAGCTCAGCGCATTTGCCGCTAGTCTGAAACTGCGCTCGGGCGTGGGTTTGATTCCCGCTTGAGCTTGAGTTGGGTTCTTCCGAGTTTTTCCCAACTGTAAGCGAATGTAAGGAAATCCTATATAATTTCACTATTTCAATTGTATCAAGTAACATAGACAATCTAAGCGTCCATTTAATACCCAAGCGGTGTCAAAGAGAGCACTTTGTATTGAAGAGATAAGATAAGAGTTTCTTTATTGATTAGGCCTCCTCAGATGCCTCTCGAATTACAAGAGGTGGTAATACTGTACTCCAACCAGGAGAAAATCTCATGGAAATGAGACGCACCGGGGTAATGCTGTGAATGAATGTTGATGTCATAAGGTCACATACGTGGGTACACGCATCTCCATTTGCTAACTCTCAAAGCATACATATACTTATACTACCATAGTTACAAAATTAGATCACGGTTAATCTCCTGGTCTTTTAATCTCTCCATGCAGGAAATAACATATACAGGAGAGCGCATGTTTTATAAAAAATGACGTTATAACGGTAATATTATCTATCTACTTCGTTCCAATAGATGACGCAATAGTAAGCACATTCCTTTCACGGTTAATCTCCTGGTTGGAGAACAGTATATGTCTACTAATGATGAGTTAGCAATTGTACTTGTTCTCATATCCAGAGGAAGTGTTACAAACATGACATAAGGGTACAAATATGAAATAGTATGATATACTACGCACTGATACTCTCTTCCTCGGGAATTGTTTGTTTGCAATATTTATTTGCCTAAGAATCCTAGCCCTAGTTATTGCTAACGAAAGAAAATAATTTCTGACCCTACATTTAATGACTGGAACCTTTGTTTCGTAAAGTATTCGAATTGGACACTCAAAATTGCAGTTTAAACATTAAAAAATTCGACTCGCTGCCTAGCAGTGCCTATGATCTCTAATCATCATCACGATATGAAGTGATAAAATGTTGCTGAGTTTCGGTCCTTTAAATTTTATTAAGGCCCTCTTTGTTCAGAACCTCAATGACACTGAACAAAAGCAGTAGCTAGCAACAGTAGGCGTTGTCAGTATTTTTAGCAATTTAATTGACGCCTAATTGAAAAACACACTGAAATATCATATCTAATTAATACCAAATTAAAGCAACTGAAACAGGTCATACAAGACAGAACAGAAAGATTCGTGAATTTTACGAACTGGAACAAGGTTCCGATCCGATCCGGTCCATTTCGAGCTCTGGAAGAGGAACAACTAGAATGGTACGGCCACTTGATAAGGATGAAAGTTTTTAAACAGACACCACCAGAGGAGGCGGGTGGGCCTAGAAGAGGGTGGTACAACGGAATCAAGGAAGCTATCAGAACGAATCATAGAAGAAGGAAGTCCCGTGGAAGGACCGAGCAGAACAAATATTGGGTACTGGAAAACTGGACCGACCGTTATAAGCCGGAAATAAGTCGATAAATTAGTTTTATTAATACTCTTCTATAGCTGATTTTTTTTTGAGTTCACAATGGAGGTTTCATATCTGACTTGCTATTTCGACTGAATGGATAGTAAAACAAGTGAGGGCTCTAGACGGGAAAAGTTCTGTTAATTTCCATTCCAGTAGTCGATGAGACTTGTTCAACATGTCGGCACCGCGTGTGTAGTATTACGAAGGCATTCATTATACATTCATTCACGTTTCAGATGCAGACGGCTCGTGATATTCAGCGACACTTTGTGAATTTTATTGCGGTCAACTCTTTCTGAAGAATAATACCATCACGACCGAATGGTCGTATATATTAAAAGAAATTCTGGATCGTGAAACAAAGTGGGCTTGCATTCCAAACAAATCACGAAAAACATTTGGAGAATCTTTCACCATTGTTATCCAGAACCAAGCCCATTTCGCAATACATTTCAAGATAGTTTCCGAAAAGGAAACGATCTTTGCAGTGTGGCCTTTGGTATGTGAGTCTGTGGACTTTTTCACACTAGATAATCGTAGTGAAACTTTACGTGAAACATTGTTTCAAATGGGAGCTTACACATTAGCGGAATAGTCTACTCTAGTCGGTGAGAATTACTGTAGCTACTTGCAATCGATCGCTGCCACAATCAGTCGGCGAGACTGAAGTAGTGTCGATGATGACGAAGCTTTCTTTTAAATGGGAGCTTTCACACTAGGCAGTTAGATGCGAGCGATTGATCCTTAAGTCTGTGTGTCAGACACTTTTCTTTTTTGATCAGTAATCAGTAGATTTTTGGAAATGAATCCGTAAATACGATAGGCCTATATACATTCATTCGTAATTTTCGGTCCAAAGGCACTGTAAACCCAGCATTCTCCAATCTCCTCTCTTTTCCATAGTCTATATCTTAATGTTATCTATCGTCTGATATTTTTCTCTGATTCGAACTTTTCTCCCGTTCACCATTCCTTACAGTGATTCCTTCAGTAGGCAGTTTATTCGCAGCCAGTGACCCAGTCAATTTATTTTGCTCTTCCTGATCAGTTTCGGCGTTATTCTTTCTTGACCCACTCTTTCTAACACAACTTACTTTCTTATTTTGCCTGTTCATTTCACACGTTTCATTCGTCTCCTTATCCACATTTCAAATGCTTCTAGTCATTTTTCTTCACTTGATCGTAATATCTATGTTTCTGTACCACTTAGGGCCTCACTCTATGCAAAGCATTTCACTAGTCTCTTCCTTAGTTCTCTTTCAAAAGGTCATAGATGATGCTCCTTTTCCTATTAAAAGTTTCCTTTGCCATTGCTTTTCTCCTTGTGACTTCCTGTTAGCATCTCATCTTACTACTTAAAGTACACCCCAAATATTTGAAGCTGTCCACGTTTTCTACTGCCTCATTTCGAATTCACACCTTTACCTTCTTTATTTTTCTTCCGATAATCATACTCTTCGTCTTGTTGCCATTTATCTTCGTCTCATACTGCTCACAGCTGTCATTTAGCTCCAGTAGAATGTCCATTAGTATCATCCTCTCTTCTGCTAGAACGAGGCCCACATAATGAGGATTTCAGGGCAGAATATGATCGCGAAGTTATTTCCTGATTTCGACGAAAATTTCGGTTCTCATCTCTGGCTTTTCCAGTCTCGAAAGTTTATTTTCAAATGTTTATGTTAGAGGTAGGCTATAGTTAGAGAAAAATTGTAACATTTTGAAGTGAAAGATTTACTGTACTCTGACGGCAGTCGCGGTACCATGGAAATAGAACTTCGTGCCCGTGGTTTTGCACACGGCTTATCTCGCTTCATTCTCTACGAGTATTAACTAACGTGCCTCAGGGCTTTATCCATTGTATCTTTTCCACAAAAACTTCCACATTTTAAAATTAAAGTCTTCAAATAATAGGAGCTTTGGCTTTCGCGTGTCACCTTGGGCGAGCTTACTCGAGTGTCACTCGCACAGCGCAAGGGCTCAGATCCCATGTCTAGCGAGGACTGCGGCACCCCCATCCACTCGCTCTACCCAGGCGCTTAATATCTACTGCGATCTTTCCCTGTTGCTTTTCTGTCTTTCGTTCGATATCCCCCCTCAGCTATTATAACAAATTTGGGCTTTCCCTTTTCAGAACGCTCTAATGTTTCTTCGAATGGAACGACGAAAATAAGAGTGAGACAAATGGGCAATTGTTTTGAGGCTCAGATCGGCATTTCCTCTCAGCCAAATTTTCCCTTGCAAATAACACGTGTTCGCGTACCTTTTAAATGTTTTTCCTTCAATTTCTGCTTTTCATTCATTCATTCCCCTGCAAAATTTACTCAAGTCCTTTAAGGGATCAGGTACAGCTTAGAGCAGTAAAATTTTGGAAAAATTCAACTTTTTTTTTTCCTCCATTACTGTATCTTGTACAATAATGAAAATTAGTATGTGTAAAGCACTGTCCTTCTGCTAGCCTATATGAAAAAAAAATATTTTTACGATTTAAAAAAAATTATTTACATTTTTTTTTTTTTTTTCAAAATTCAATTCACTGTACAGTGATGAAGCGTTTCCCACATAACTAAAAAATTGTCCAACATTCTCTGATGAAATTTTGTGTGTATTTATGCATGCTATATCTACAATATGATGCAAGATCATTTTATAGATTGATAAAAAATAAATTCATTTAAAAATGATCAAATATCAGTATTTTCTTCTAACACAAAATAAAAAAAAAATATTATTTATTAAGAAATGTAGTTTAAAGAGCATGCTATTGTAAATATGAGTTTCAGCAATAAAATAAAGAAGAGAGAACATGAAAAAGTTAAATTTATGAGTTATGAGGAAAGCGCTTCATCACTGCACAGTGAACTGTCACCATTTTGAATTTTGAAAAAACGTATAAATATTTTTTTTAAATCGTAAAAATATTTTTTTCCATATTGCAGAAGGACAGTGTTTTACACATACAATTTTCATTATTATACAAGATACAGTAATGGAGAAAAAAATATTGAATATTTCCAAGAATTTTACTGCTGTAAGCTGTACCTAACCCCTTGTGAACGAAGTGAGAAAAGTGACCTTAGGCTAGGAGCTCACATAAATGTTAAGATGAATCCCAAGAGCCTTTCTAACGACGCGAACTCGTGTAGATACCTTTTAGCATAGTCTACACTTTCTCCTTTCTCCCCATTGATTCATTCTAGAAGTTATCCACACAGTGGTCACGGAAATGTTGTGTAGACTATATGCTATATGTACAGATACGGAAATAAAATTTGGAACTCCCTTATTGTATAAATTTCACTTACAAAACACTGCGAATGTGCAGTAAACATGAGCCCCTTTATACAGGGTGTTAAAAAAGTATTCAATATTTTAGGAGGTGCTGTATGCATCAACACAATACAATGTCTGATAAACATGGGTCCTGCAACACATACTTTCTGAGATCTGAACACTTGTTCATAAAAGGTGCTCAATGTGACGTCCATTCATGGCAATGTATTCCTCTGCCCTTCGGCGTAAGGAATCACGCACTCTTTGAAATTTGTTTTAATACGTTAATAAGAAAGTCCTGATAACGATCCCCAGTTAATCTCTGTGGTAGCAGGCATAGCCCTATTAATCTGTCACCAAGAACGTCTACTCATAAGTTGATTGAGAATCGGTGCCGATGTCTTGTTTCTTCAACTGCATGGGGATTTTCATCAGCCTACACATGCTGATTACGAAAATTTACAACACCATCTCTGCTGATCGCCGCTCACATCCGTAACCAGACTTTTGTTTTCAGTATTCCTTGCGACGTATCATTATTCCATGCCAAGGGTGTCAAGTACAGTATGATTATGTAGTACTGTAGTAATAGTCTGCTGTATTGTAGGGCAGTGAAATGCATTGCCATGAATGGACGTCACATTGAGCACCTCCTATAACAAGTGTTCAGAGCTCAGAAAGTATGTGTGTAGGACCCATGTTTATGAGACATTATTTTCTTGTTTTGTTGCATACTCTCACCTCCTAAAATATTAGATACTTTTTTTTAACACTCTATATATGATACTTGTAAACATTCGTGCGAAATTATTGCCTACATACAGGTGGACTCCCATCAAGACTCGCTCCAAATTTTAATTCCATTTCTGTATATAAATAAATATTAAATAAGTTACACTACACTATTTAAAATAGATATTGTGTTTCAATACATTAATTCGAGTGTAGATGTTTCAGGCAATAATTTCCTTAAATTTCCTGTCAATTTTTTACGCGCCGTTACACTATGACATGTTTCACAGCTTGATTCCCCTTTCAAAGGAAGGCTTCTAACTAACAACTACAAATCTAGTAGCAAACACGGCTACCACTAGACCACGAAGGACGACGAGGCTTTGTACTGGTTTGTGTTATAATACTTTTTGCAGTCGAAATTGAAATAAATCACATAAAATTTTCTAGCTCGCTAGATTCATAAAGCAAAGTGTACTCAATACAGAATGAAATATCACGATTGCTCGCCCTTTAAATAACTGCCGAGGTCCCTAGCGAAGTGCAATAACGGTCTAAGCGTACGGGTCGTGACCAGTATGCAACCGATTTTATTTGAAACTCTAGTGCGGAATAATTAAGATAATCTAATAATGAAAAACTGTCAGTGGAAGTGTGAAATGTATCCGTGTTTTTAAATGCACACCGCATCATTGAGTTAGGTTGCAGTTTATTGGTGGGGGTTAGGTTCAGATTCGGTTACAGACTGCCTGCACATCTGCATTTTAACATAATTTATATGTTTGATGCGATTTGTTTAATAGGTTATGAAGTAAATATTTGAAGAACAGAGTAATTAATAATAGACTGGGTGCACAGACGTAAATTCATTACCGCGTCCAATGTGTTTGACGTGCTAATAAAAATATTCGTCATGAAAATAATAATAAATTTACTGCCTCTATAATTTATCTGCGAATGTCATTTATCTGCAAGAACGCGCGTTGGCTCGACCTGCGGAATTCCGACAGTGACGCCAATTCGAAGATTCTTGTGAAATTGAGCATTTTGTAGGCTGGAATGCTTTACAGTTTAAAAATCCTTGTGAAACTCAGCATTTTGAGCGCTGAAATTCTCTGTGATTTAAAATAGTTTGTCAAACTCAGCATTCTGTACGCTAAAGTTCTCTGTTGTTTAGCAACCCTAGTGAAACTTAGCATTTTGTATATTTAAACCATTTGTACTTCTGAACAACTTATGAAACTCAGCATTTTTTTTACACTGAAAGTCTTGGGTCGTTTAGAAATTCTTCTGAAACTCAGCATTTTTACACTGAAAGTTTTCGTCGTTTAGAAATTCTTCCGAAATTCAGCATTTTTTACACTGAAAGTTTTCGTTGTTTAAAAATTCTTCTGAAACTCAGCATTTTTTTACTCCGAAAGTCTTCGTCGTTTAGAAATTCTTCTGAAACTCAGCATTTTTTAGATTGAAATTTGATATTGTTCGGAATAGCGTGTGGAACTCGGCTGTTTCTATTGGGTTGCTGCAAACATTCGTAGCGTTTCTTGCTAGTGACAAAAGTTTTTATTTGAGATGAATAGAAGACAGAAACTAAATCAATAGTATATTCTTCTACATTGTCTATGACTCTCTGCTAACGTTGGAATAGTTTTTTAGATTCCGCGTCTGAAGAAATCTGCTGGTTTGGAGGGAAAGAAGTCGTCAAGCTAAGTTTGTGAAGATCGCTGTTTGAAGATTGTTGTATAGAGAATGGAAAGGATACAAATCCGAGGACTCAAGACCGGGAGAATAAGAGGAATGTGGAATCACCTCCCAACCAAGCTCCTGAATAGCTGCTTTCGTCATGCTAGCGGAGTGCGGGCGCACTTGATGCAGTCTTCTCTGTTGTTTTTCTTCAATTGCGGCCGCAAGAAGTCTGAGTTGTTGGAAATAATTGTAAGCAGTTATGGTTACATTCCTGGAAAGCAATTCGTAGTACATGACGTCGTCATCCTACCAGACGCATAATATCATTTTCTGTGGATGGACACTAACTTTTGTATTGCGTGTTGAAACGACAGTATATTTTCGTACACTGGTTTCTCCTATGACAGTCTCCCCGTATACGGCACAAATGTTTCGAACTGTCTCCGCTGCCTTTGGTTTATTTAAATGAAACATAAGAATATGTTGGAAGTATTTTTTTTTCACTTGACATTTCATCTTCTTTAGCCCACAAATTTGCACAAACTTTCTTCAAATCCACAAAATTCAAGGCGTATTTACAACATTCCAATTAATAAATGACTAACGATTAACAGTTTCCTTACAATGCAGTGTTGTGATGAACAAAAACGCTACCAACGTACCCATCAACCTAATTATATTGATAGTCTTTGTCGATTTTAAGCTGATTATCTTAATCTTTTGTAAATTCTTGTGCAGTAAAATTTTCCATCATTTGGATAAAATGAAACTAGGCATTTTGTACATTGAAATTCTTTGTCGTGTAGAAAATTATTGTAAAAGTCACCTTTCGTACGCTGAAATTTCACATCGTTTAGAAATACATGTGAAACTCGGCATTTAACGCATTAAAATTCTTTTTTAATATAGAAAATCTTTTGAAGCTCTGCACTTTTTACGCTGAAGGTTTTTGTCGTTTAGACATTCTTGTAAAACTCAGCGTTTTGTAAACTGAAATTGTCTTTCGTTCGGAAAAACTTGTGAAATCATTAATAGACATTTTTTACATTGAAATTCTTTGTCATTTAGAAATTCTCGTTTAACTCCACATTATTTTTACGCCGAAAGTTTTTGTTTAGAAATTAAACGCAGTATTTTGTGCATTGAGATTTGATATTGTTTAGAAAGTCATGTGAAATTCGGCATTTTATATGTAGGGGAGAGTCGGGTAGTATCGGACATCGGGTAATATCGGACAGTGAGTTTCTTTCATCTACCACACGATGATAGTACCTGATTGACATGGTTACGTTTCTATGATGTCGCATAGAGAAACGTAACCATGTCATTCAGGTACTACCATATGGTGGTAGGTGAAAGAAACGCACTGTCCGATACTACCCGATGTCCGATACTACCCGACTCTCCCCTACATTGAAATTCGCTGTCGTTTAGAAAATCTTGTTCAATTGTGCACTTATTTTAAGATGAAATTTTTGTCGTTTAAAAATTCTTGTAAAACTCATCACAACTACATAAATATTTGAGAAAACTTGTGATAGGCCTACTCGGAATTTTGTGTATTTCAATTATCTGTCTTTAAAAAACTTTGGGGGCGGGGTGAGACAGCCTTTAACGTAAAGAAAACTCCTGTAAAACTACACTCAGCTAAATTTTATATCCTTTGGAAAATCTTGTGTTTTTTAAATTTATTATTTTACGACGTTTTTCCAACTGCTATGGTTATATAGCGACTGAATGAGATGAAAGTGATGTCAGCGAAATGAGTCCAGGGTTCAGCGGCGAAAGTTACCCAGGATTTGTTCTTGTTGGGTTGAGGGAAAACCCCGGAAAAACATCAGCCAGGTAACTTGTCCCAATCAGAATTTGAATCCAGGCCCGCTCATTTCAAGGTCAGGCATGCTAACCGTTACTGCACAGCGTTGGACCAGAAATCTTGTGTTACTTGGTATTTTATACATTGAAATTCTTTGTCGTTTAGAACACGTTATGAAACTATTTTTTTTACTCCGAAGGTTTTTTTTATACTGAAATTTTCTCTAATTTGGAACATGTTTTAAACTGGACATTTTGTTGTACATTGGAACCCTTTGAAGTGGCAGAGCAAGGAGTAAGTTGATGAAGTGACAGAGATAGAAGAGGCTGAAGGCATGGAAGTGGAAGTGGAAGATGAGGCTAAATATATTAGAACAGAGAGAGGCTGGAAAAGTGGCAGATTAAAAAGATGAAGCTGAAGAAGTATTGTATTGTATTGTATTTATTAACATTCCATGGTATTTATACATTGCTTACAGCTAGAATATGGACAAGTCAAAAAACTGAATACTATTATAAAGTCTTAATTTATAGTCACAGTCTAGATGAAATATATACAGACGAGATTTACAATATAGTCTACTAGTACAACACAAAGTTTTAATATCACTTTCATGAAGTGTTATTGAATGTCATGAATTCACCTACAGAATAGAAGGCGTGAGAAATTAGGTACTTCTTCAATTTGGCTCTAAATAATTTTATGTTTTGAGTTTCATTTTTTATATCGATAGGGAGGCTGTTAAAAATTTTTACTGCCATATAACGCACTCCTTTTTGATAGCACGACAGACTTGCCGATGGAGTATGAAAGTCATTTTTTGACGTGTATTTATGCTATGTACTGTTGAATTAGTTACAAAGTTTTCACGATTACATACGAGGAAGATTATTAATGAAAAGATATACTGACAAGCCATGGGGATTATTTGTAGTTTTTTAAAAATAGTCCTACACGATTCCCTAGATTTGGCACCTACTATTATTCTAATTACTCTTTTTTTGTAATAGAAATATATTTTTACTATCTGTGGAATTTCCCCAGAACATTACTCCAAAACTCATTACTGAGTGGAAGTATGCAAAGCATATTGTTTTTAAGGTATTGATATTTACTATCTTTTGCATAGATCTAATAGCAAAACAAGCTGAATTTAGTTTGGGGATAATTTCTCTAATATGATTTTTCCAATTTAACACATTATCGATTTTTAAGCCAAGAAATTTGGTTGTTGTTCTTTCTAATATGAACCTATTATTAATTATTGCTCTAGAAATTTGCGAGGTTGAATTTGGACAGGATTTAAATTGAATTATGTGAGTTTTGTTACAATTTAATACCAATTTATTGACTGAGAACCAGTCCCATATTTTGAAGAGAATTTCCTCTGTTGAAGATTGGAATGTGTTGGAGTTATTGGCTGTAATTACTATACTTGTGTCATCTGCAAATAATATGGGAAGACCTACATCTTTTATTAGGGAGGGCAAGATCATTTATAAACACTACGAATCAGAACAAGAAGAACAAGAAGAGACTGAATAAGGAGAGAATAGAGAGAGTGAAGTAGTAGCAGAACAAGAATAACCTGAGAAAACAGAGCAAGAAGAGACTGAAAGAAGTAGCAGAGGAAGATGAGGTTGAAGAAGTAGCATTGTAAAGCCTCGTTCACATTTTTCAAGTAACTTGAATTCAAGTCACGTGTTTTCAAGTACTTGAATTCAAGTTGCCGTTCAGACATATTCAAGTTATTTTGTTTTCAAGTAGGATAAAATGGCGTCCATGGATGATGTGCAATTAGGAATTTCTGTAGTAGCAAGTCTCCGTGCCAGGGAAATGATAAATATATTGAAGAAATGGAAGACGCGTTGTTCAGTATGGGTTAGGGATTAGATTAGTAAGAGAAATACACGACCACTGACTATTAAAAATAGAATAAGTGAAATCTTCAAGTAGATTTAATAATTCTTATCGGAAATGTAATAAAATATAAGCGAGTCTGATTTACCATAATTGAAAATGATTATCTTGAAGCTGTTACAGTCCCCCACAAAAATCTATCATCCACATTGAACCATGCCAGTTTCGGCGATAAATGCCATCCCTTCAAGCAACGCTCTTCTCTTCTTAATCCCTCTTATCTTCCTCACTTCTTTTCTATCTACAGTTTAATGGCTTTTTATTATTTTTCATAGGCTATCTCATATGTGTCCACGTTAAAATCTCTGCTGTTCAATTCTTCAATGAACTCTTCCTTTCTTTGCAGCTTCCTTTGCATTTCTATTACGAAACATTGGAGTTCCTATAATCCGCAGGCCTTCGTAAATTTTATACAACTTCAGAAACTCAAATATTTGGTCATTATTTCACTTACAGCTGTTTCCTATTATTTTTACGTTCCCAGTAGAACTGAAAAACAATCAGCTGTTAATTTAACGTTCTTAAAACAGCTGTTAATTTAAATTCCCGCTCTTTTCTCCTTGAATTCAAGTTATCAAGTGATGTTCACACTTTTCAAGTGTCCTTTCAAGTCAAGTAAAAAGTAGAAAGGGATCCAACTTCACTTGAAACTTGAATTCAAGCCGTTAATTGATTTCAAGTCAACTTGAAACATAGTTCACACTTTTCAAGTTCGTATTTTCAAGTGGCTTGAATTCAAGTTACTTGAAAAGTGCGAACGAGGCTTAAGATTAGGCTGGAGCAGAGCAAGAAGAGGGTGAAACGTAGCAGAGCAAGACCCAGAAGCAACAGAAGAAGAAAAACATGATCTAGACAAGAAGTAGAAGAAACAGAATAAACCAATAATGAGCAGGAAAATAAGTGATAGCTTGATATTAAACAGGAAGAGGAAAACTAACTGAAGGAAGCGGAAAGAGAGCAAAACTATGTATAAATGCCTGGAAGAAGTGAAATGTCGGAAAGCGTTTGAAGATAGGCGGTCCCAGGAGTCGAATTTTGTACGTCCGGAAGTGTAGGAAATCCGATACTCGGGGTGGGTCGGAATCGAACCAGGAGACAGCGGGCGCCGCTCCAGATATCGGGGAGCACATCTGTTCGGCCGCCGCCAACTGAACATGTCTTCTCGGCCGCCAGCCAGTCCGAATCTTCCCCACTCCGAGCTTGCCCCCTCCCCAACCTCGTGGCGCCGGTGCCGGTCGTCAGGAAGACAAAGTCAGTCGCATTCGGTCTGCGGGACGGATCACGCTGTCGAGTCGAGGGTGAACTTCCCTGCCGCCGCGCTGCACACGTGTTTACGCGAGAACATGTGAGCTCGCGCTGTTCCCAAACAGTAGTAATAATAATAACAACAGTGAGTGTGTGCGCGCGTGAATTGTGGTGTGAGTGTGAAGTGAGTGCACCAACTGTTCTTGATCTGTTTTCAAGCATGTGATGGATTCTTCTGTCGATCGTCTTTTTCTGCCTATCAGTTCATATCTGTCGTCAGATGTTTGTGACTTCATCGCCCAGTCACCTGGATAGAAGCTGCTCGTCTTGAAAAGGTAAGCGATTTCTGCTAATTTTCTCATTTCTTTTGTAACATTAGTTAAATTTACGAAGTCCAAGTTTTGTTTTCTATTGCTATCTGATTTTTTAAAAGACTTTTGAATGTTTTAGTAGAAATTATTAGTTTTAGTTTGTGTAAATATCACTTATCTTCATTGCGCTGCAGTGAAACAGTTGAACGTAGATCGTTTATCGCTTGTCACTCTTTTATCGATTTATTAATTTCATTATGATATTTTTAGATATTTGTTTTCGTCATATGATACATAGTTATTGTTATTTGTACTCGTATATATACATTTTTTGTTATTTTATTTTATACAATTTGTTAAAAGCTTTCTGTTTTATATTCTAATGCTTTAACGACGTATTTATTGCCTATAAGTTCAAATAGACTATAAGAGAAACTTCAGAGTTCAAAAGGAGTTTCGCTTATAATTAATTCTTCATGTAGTTATCCTAATGTCATTGTACGATATATTGAAAGGAATTTCATATACTGATGTTTTCCTTACAGTAATTAATGTAGTCAATCTCCACATCGAGTGTTCTTTATTGCATTTTTGTTGCTTTGCATAAGCGCTTACTCATGATAACATGTTTATCGCAATCATAATCCACGCATGTTATTTCTTTAAATTAATATATTTTACAGCTTAAACTTTCTAATTACAAAGACGGATGAATTATGAAAACAAAGAAAATCAAGTAAGATTCAATTTAGAGCGTTATTGTTTAATCCGAGACTAGACAACGCAAGAGAACTTAAAATCATGAAACATGGAAAAGACTAATAGCTCATACAAAAAGATGAAATAATAATAAAAAAAAAACATTCCGAAATTTAGTCCAGAAAATATTTTCTAGCATGTCACATTAATACTAGGCTGCAAGAGGAAATTACTTTTGTAAGTTGCTAATCGAATTGCTTTAAAATTCGCACAAGATAGCCACACTTGGGAAGTCCGTCAGGTGTGCAGTTTTATTTATCTCGTGCGCAGATTCAGTTTCACTTTAAATCGCTTATTCGCATTGCGACCGCCTGGAAGTTTCCTCGCGCGATTGCTCGCAATTACGGAATTCTGTATACTTAGCGATGTAGGCACTATTACCAAGTAATGTTCACGTTGTTTTGTTTTCGTTCAGCATGAAATCGTATATGAACATTGTATTTAAAAAAGGATCAATGCAGCCGTCTCATGCGAGCTTAATTTTTGTAGTTACGCCCTTTTAATGTTTGTGAACTGCGACAGTTAACGACGGGGTCACGTGCGCCCCTCACATAATTCTGCGAACCTTACCTTGTAATTATTTTGACGTATTACCGAATCTATTTTACCGTCTTACGAACGCGAAGTCTAAAAGCTTTTATTCTGCCTGGCTCCACATTTCTTATGAATTCAGATTTAATTGTTCCAGCAGACGAGACCACAGATGTTATAAAGTATAAAGTTGCATGTTTTTAGTAAAGGTAAAAAAGTAAAAAAATAAAGTGACAGGGAATTCATAGGATCCCTGCAGTTGCGTGAAACGTTTATACCGTCGGTTGGGTGTTATCGGGGTAAGCCCATTTAGATTTTTAATTAATTACTTCTTACCAGGGGCGTACGCAAGGTAAGGGTTACCGGGTTTGAACCCACCTTGAACTTAAAAAAGCATAATATGTAGATTTGAGTATTTTTACATCCATAATTGTTTTCCCTTCTCTAATTTTTCACTGTCAGAGTAACAAAATCTACATCGACTTAAGGCATAGTCTTCCTACCCCTCCCTCAGTATATTCATCATGCCAGTTACATTCTTCATCCTGTATGAGATGAGTTCCACGTTCCATATTGCGTTTAATTACATATACCGTATTTCAATATATTTGTTTGTTTCCCTGGATTTTCCTGCCGATTACATATAATAATAATAATAATAATAATAATAATAATAATGCACAAAATTTAAAATACCGATAATATAAATTTAGACACTTTTAATAATAACCTTTCACAAAATTCTGCGTACGCCACTGACTTCGTATTAATAAGGGTAGTGAATGTGATTGAGAATAAAATAAATTTAATCAAATTTGTATGTTGCATTATTTTCCTCGATTTCTTTACTGAATATGTTATGTAGGCCTACAAGAATTTACAATGAAATTACTCTGTTTCGTCTGAATGAACCGTTGCTAAGCAATATTGACATTAGAATAGTGTGCCGTAACTCATTGCCGTTGCTAAGAAACTGACTCGTGCATAAACATTTCACATAAAAATAATAACTTACAAATAAAGTTATGCGTTGTATTTAGGGATACATCGGCGCATAGCAAACGTCACCCAGTTTCGGGAATAGGACTACAGTTGTGCTGGTTTCGATGTTTTATTTTTGTTTAATAATATTTTCAAACCAAACACATACAAGAATTAAAGCGTATAAAACATTGGCGAGACCTGTTCTCATGTATGGAAGTGAAGCTAGGACCATATGTAAATGTGATGACTGCCAATGAAATGAAGTTTCTAAGAAGAACCGCTGTCTATATTGGATTAGGCAAGAAGAAAAATTTGTATAGACCTATTTCAAAAGAATTAATATTGATCCAGTTTTGGAGAAAATTAAAAATTATAGACAAATGGAAATCTCATATATTCAGGATGCCTAGAACAAGGATACCACGCCAAGCGTTAAATTACCGCCCTTTAGAAATAAGATCTTTGGACCGTCCGCTAAAACGATGAAGTGAGATCGTAACAGGCTTAATACGTGATAGGAGGAGAAAGAAGAAGAAGATTTTTTTATTTCGGTTTGCAAATAGAGAATGTGGGTCTATAATAAAATACGTAATTAATGAAGAGCATGCAATATATTTTCTCTTCGTATGAAATGAAATTCCGAAATTACAGTAGTCACAGCTCACAAAAAATGTTTCATTATAGCAAACTCGAAGTGTATCGTACGTGTCTATTATTTATTTATTTATTCATTTATTTAAATCCACCACCAACAGAAGCAGGCTTCCAATTATAGGTGGCTTACACAGGTACATACACAAAATACATAATAAGGAAAAAAAACAAAACAAACAACACAAACGAAAGAAAGAAAATACATAACGGTAATAGATTATTTAATATTGCAGAACTCGCAATTAAAACTCAAATGAGTGGTCACACAGGTCTGTAGCAGCTCTGAAGCCGAGATATTACTGAGAGAGTCCGCACGGCTAATTTTATACGCAACTTCGGTGCCCTAATGCTCGTAAGGTGGTCACACAAGTTACATTGGTCTAAGTCCTAACTGATAGCATTAGCAATCGTCAATGGCTCATAGTGTTGTATACATAATTTTTCATGCATAAGGAAACTACCCGCCAAACGTTTTAAAGCGGTCGAATTATCAGTCCAATGACATTTTTATGAGTTGTTTGTGTCTTCCTGTTCCCTTGAGCTGGAGGAGATGTGACTTTAAAAATCTGGCGGCTAGATTCCCTCTGTATGAAAAATGAAGTATAGTGGAGTATAGTAAAAATTTGAAATGCTGACATATTTTTTACTTGACTATTTAACGACGCTGTATCAACTACATACTAGATTATTTAATGTCGATGGAATAAGTGATAGCGAGATGGTATTTGGTGAGATGAGGCCGAGGATTCGCCAAGGATTAGCGGGAATCTAACCCACACCCGAGCGGAACTCCGGATCAGTAGGAAAACGCTCTACCGTCTGAACTAAGCCGGTGGCTTTGCCATTTTTCGTTTCACTACGGATCCTGGAACAGGTGCCCATACTCGGTGCAGGGAAAAACTTGTTATAGGTCAATAAAAAAGAAACAACAAAGAGAAAAATGAATCACAATTCGGAGAGACTGAACGTTTTACTAAAATAGAGGATTCGATCCGACATCGGGATGGGAATCCGGTGTGGCTTAGTGGATAGAGCATCAGCACGTAGAGCCGAAAACCCGGGTTCAAATCCCGGGAGAGAATTTTTCTCCGTTCCACTCATATTTCATTATATGTTTTACTAAAAGATGAAATGTTGTAAATACGATCCGTAATTTGATGTTGTAAATCGGGATGCGATATATGGGTAGATAATGTGCAGCCAAGAGTAGCCTAGCCTACTGAGGACTGTTATACGGTAGGCTTTCTATTTTTTGATACATCCCTAAAGTTTTATGTTTTCTGTCGAAACCAGCAACGTCGAATTATCATTTTATCCGTGAAATACATTGCTTAGTGCATGTAATAGTTCACGGGGACGTGAAATATGTAAGACTCGTACTTGTTCATTAGAGAAAATTTTTATTTATGTGTTTGGTGAGTGTATATTAAAGGAAACATCTCTAGCTGCGTTGGCACACAGGAATAGGAGCTAATGCCGGATAGTAAAAGAGTTAGTCAGCCATAATATTATTATTATTCTTTCCAGTTTTATAAGAAGACTGAATACTGACTGCTTCAGTATCTTACTGTATCCAATAGCATAACGAAAACGTGGGTCACATACCAGCTCTCTCGGTCCAGACTCGAAACGAACGCTCAGTATTAAGTTATTTGCTATAGATAAAATTGATGAATTTGATTCTGAAATCTGTTACATGAAGTATTGAGCATAAACAGGTTTATTTGAAGAGTTCCGAACCATAGTGGGCCAAGCGCCATTTACTAAAACCGTAGAACACAAGGGTTAAAATGAAGTTATTACCATAAACCAATGGAAGCATATAGAAAGTAATATAAAGTATAGACATTAAAACTGAATGATATGTCAATCTTCATTAAACTATGGTATTCACTTAACTTGAACCCTTGCTTTCTCCGTTTTTAATAAATGGCGCTTGGCCCACTATGGCTCTGAACTCATCATTTTATAGTTGTGATGTTCGTGGATGTATCTGTAGAAAGCATGGGAATTAATGATATGTTTATTTGTTATCCATTCACTTTGTAACACTTAATAATACCTTATATTACCCTTTTAACAAATTTTAACACAGTGAAGTTTTTAAGAAGTTTTTTAGACTTTTATTTATTTACATTAATTATAGTCGGTGTTTAAATTAATTATAGTCTGTGTGCAGTTAAATTTTCAGTACTTCACACTAAAAGAAAATAATCTCTATGTTATTACAAGAAAATGACAATTTCATTCATTTGCATACATTTGTAATCTGTTAATGTAAAGATCTTTTCTGTACTAGTTAAAATCTTTTGAATTTATCTACCGCACAGATAGATTTCCCATTCTTAACATAAATCAGTATATGGTTATAAAAATAAAATATATAGTACTTTTCCTACATTTATACATGTTTATTTTTATTTTTTTTTGTGAACATATTGTTATGCTCTCTTAAATTAACTGCATTTATTTAGTCTCGTGTTAAATTCTTCCTAGCCGGCATATTTTTCAGTTTTCACTCGCATCATTTGTTATTGTGAAAATAATTTTTACTTTTTAAATTCCTTTTGTAAAGGACATATGCAAAAGTAAATACCACTATATGAGCGTTTAATTCTATGAAAGGAAGAAAGAGAGAGAAAAAAAAGAGTACATATTTGTAGTGGAGAGAATTCTGTTTGTAAAATGCAAATTCCGCTCCGATAAAAACATATTTTAAATGTGTATATGACTTCCTCGTTACGCTACGTGAGTTGTTAATAAAAAGCAACAACTGCTTTGCTTTATCTATAGCACAATCCATTTTAACTTCCCCACAATTAACAGAAACCTGCAACAACAGTCACAATTTGTAAACACAAAAATTTTTATGTAACCAATTTTTGTAAATTGCTCCCATAAAAGTACTTGCAACAGAACGCACCCTCTGCGATTTGAATATTTATTTCTATCAAGTTGTAACTGACCGGATCACGTCCTGTGTCGCCATGGGAACAGCGATAGCTGCCCATTAAATCGGCATTCCAACGTATGTGTAGTATGGATAAATAAAATTTAACACAAAAAGTCATTATGCGGAACATTTGGGCCTATATACAAATGTATACAATGTATTTTATATAACAATGCACGTTTAATATGTCATAATATGTAGCGACCGTCTAGGCCTATGTGTTGAGCTATAGACCAATCTATTAATACAGTAGAACCGAGAGAGGCGAAATTTAATCGGCATCGGGTAATTGGAATCAGTTTCTTAATCAAATAATAGGCTACTTTTTTTTTTCTTTTTGTTAGTTTGCTTTAACATCTGTGGTCATATCGCGTGTTAGGATCTGTGGGTATACCAGTAGGCCATTGTTACTATTATTGAGTTCCTGTTTCTGTTATGTGTTGTAGGTAGATGGCTTGTGGTCATGTAACTGATTTTAGATTTTGATTAATGCTTGTGATATTGGTGATTGAGGCGGTGATGAATCATGGTTTGTAAATTTCCAATCCGGCATTTGCCTTTGTGACTGAGGAAAACCATGAATAACCCCAGTCAGATTGGCCGGCCACGGGGTTTGAACCCGAAACCTCTTGAATACGAGTCACAAACACTACCCTCTGCACCAACTCGCTCTGTCAGTGAATACCTTTAAATGAGAACAATTATATTTACTGAACTTGAATAACATAGTGGAATATAGAAACAACCATAGTAGCTATGGGAATCGAACAGAGGTTTCAAAAAGTTACGCCGCATTTTTAACTATACTCCGTTTCTGGAATCTGTAGAGTAGGCCTATAGGAGACGAAACAAGTCCTTTGTGCAAGTGGTGAATGAAGGGAGCTAGTCCAATGATCGCTCAGGAGGAAAGCATTGCTTGAAGACGAGAGTCTAAAATGCCACTCTACACCTATCACCTTCTGCCACGCGCATCTTACCCCTTAGTGGCCGTGAGCCGATGCAACTCGCAATACACTCTCGCACTGATAGGCCCCGCCCATTCGCTTGTCATCGGCTCCACCCAAATGTGTGGACTCACTTTACAGATTCCAGAAACGGAGTGTAGTGTCATTTTTAAGCAACGCAACCACTTGTAAGCAGATCGTATTCCGCCGATGATTATCGCTTCATCTACGTACGAAACATAATAGCATAACTTTCGATGGAGAATCAGTTATGGTTGGACTTCTATTAATACACTATAAAGAGTAAGCTGCTGTTTCTAAGCAGTTCCTATAAAGAGTAAGCTGCTGTTTCTAAGCAGTTCCTATAAAGAGTAAGCTGCTGTTTCTAAGAAGTTTCTAAAAATGTTTTCTGTCTGCATCAAGATAATAAAGTCAAAACTCATACCTTTGCTGAAAAGTGAATAGGAGTTTTGCAAAGAACCAAGTATCTTTGCCATTAAGATTGAATTCTTTATATTTAGTGTATTTTTGCTTTGGATTCCATATAATTTAGAGAAGAACTATGATAAGTTTGGGACGCTTACTATTAAGAATTAAAGTGAGGAAAAACCTCTTTCCCTGAAAGAAAAGTACTGATATTGCAAGTTATCTTGAACCTTCTGAGCGGGGACAGAGGGGCAGAGGGAAGGAAGCGCGTAACGCGGGTGGAGCTAACTGAGTTGTTTGCGCATGCTCCGCAGCATAATCTCTTGTCAAGAAACATAGTACTATTTCCTTCACTGCGTTACCAGTAGTGTTACCATGGAGCAGCAACCACAGGGTAGTAATTATGGTGAAATCTCACCACCGCGGAGAAAAAGTAACGCTGTTATCCATAGCCGAGAAAGAGAAATTATCGCAAATATAATAAAATTAAGCATTGCGAGGAGGAAAAATTAAACAAATATTTGCTGGAACCTCATGCTAAGGAATATGAGAGAGCGGCTAAATACTCTGGCAAAAGTATTAGTTCCGTGAAGAGAATTAAAAATAATATTGAATTACAACCGAATGAACCTCACACTACTCCGGGAAAGAATAGGTATGTAATGTTTACAAATTATTGCTATAATAGTTATGTACAATAGTGTGTGTATTGAGAGCGACATAATGAATTACTGTTGCAAGTTATTATTTTCTTATAGTTCTACTAAACATATTATTTCATTACAGAATTAGACTTATGTAAAGTTGAAGTGGACGACTTCGATCAACATGTTATTCGGGATACAATCGAAGAATTCTATCGTGTTGAGAAAGTAGTACCTACGATTAAGAAGATAATTCCGAATGGATGATGCCATTGACGAAATAGTTAATTTTGGAACAAGCGATGATGGCAGCAATGATAGGGATATGGATTGTGTATGATTGTAAATTAATGTAAATTCAAATAATAAGCCTGTAAAATATTGTTATAAGAATATGTACATATTAGCTGAAGGTGTAAGTCATGCAGGCCTATATAATGTATAGAAGTAGCTGTAGTAACTCCTCCATTGCCGGTCCTCAGCCCGGATGAGAGAGGAGTGTACACACGATTATATTTTAAATACTTACTTATTACAGGTTAATTAAAGCTTGCTACGAAACTATGTTCTCCTCTCAAAACCGGAGTATCGAGAGAAGTTGATGTCTGTATTGAACCAAGTTCTTTTACAGTAGAGAGCCGTAAAGTAAAAGAACCAACGGTTTTTGAAAAGAGTCACGTTACCCGAGGGAGGGGCATCCTTCCCGTGTCGTTACGTTGATGAGTGCACGCCGTACCGAGCAGTTCCAAAGACAGACTTAGGGGATGTAAGGTTCAAGATAACTTGCAATGACAGTATATATAAAACAGAACAAATTCTCACACCCTAAGTTTGTAGGCTATCAATTCTGTGAATGTTTTCGAATTACGCCAACTCAAGCAGATTATGTTTTTGAAAGCATTGGGCCTATTCAGAAATTGAAAAGTGAAATGTTGCCAAATTGCAAAGTTTAATGATGGAGTAGGTTCCAGGTTTCAATGTTGAGATATGCTGAAATAGTTCTGTTCAAAAATCTAAAATATCGTTAATAATTTAATATAGTCTACAATTTTCAATTTTTACAAGAACAAATCGAGTCACATATTAAAAAAACTATGACGGGCTGAATGTGGCTTGCGGGTCGTAATTTTGACGGCCCTGCACTAGTGTATATTACGTCTCTACAGACTGATATCATCTGTACGCCGAATATAGTAGGCTGCTACATCACGTTTTAGTTGATATTGTAATGAGAGATCTACGAGAAAAATCCACAGGAATCTAACTCCTCCATTATCTGGTTTCGAACTCGGGTCCACAGTAATCATAACATTGTGTTTTGACAACTGAACTACCAAGGCGGGTAAAATACGGATATTAGTACTTACTGAGAAATTCGGTATTTTGAAGCGCAGTACAAAGAAATTCATTCATAGCTTTCTGCTCAAGAATAGGTCTTTCACTGCAAACCCAGCATTCTCCAGTCTTTCCTATTTTCTGCCTTTCTTTTAGTTTCTGCATATGATCCATATTTCTTAATGTTGCCTATCATCTGATTTCTTCTGCCCCGAACTTTTCTACAGTTCACCATTAATCTCAGTGCATCCTTCAGTAGACAGTTTCTTCTCAGTCGATGACCCAACCAATTCCTTTTTCTCTTCTTGGTCAATTTCAGTATAATTCTTTCTTCACCCACCCTATTCAACACAACTTAATTTCTTATTCTGTCTGTCTATTTCACACGCTCCATTCTTCTCCATATCCACATTTGAAATGCTTCTAGTCGCTTCTCTTCACTTCTTCGTAATGTCCATGTTTTCATCCCATTTAATGCCACACTCCACACAAAACAATTCACTAGTCTCTTCCATAGTTCTTTTTCCAGAGGTCCGCTTGCTCTTTTTCTTGTATCATGGAAAGTCTCATCATGCCATGTTTGCAGTTCTTCTTGGGAAAGATAAATGCAGTAGCTTCTCGTTGCTTTCCGCACACCACTCTTGTTTTCGCTTCTTAAAAGATTCCAGGCGGCCCCAGCGTGGAGGTGAGGAAAGTGGATTAGACTAATTAGGCCCTCCGGACTTCATCGAAATTCAACGCAAGAGTTAAATATCAGTTGTATCAGGGTTTTTGACCCGATAAAACCGGGAAATCCCAACTAGCACTAAGGAATATGGAAGCTCTTACCACCGCGTTGCAGGATGGTTTGAATTCGCAAGTATTACTTACATACAACCTTAAAGGCGTGACTTAAATGTCGCGTACATCCCATTTAAAGTACACAAAAAAATTTGAGCTCGGAAAGCGTTGGTTTGTTTAATAATCGGCTTTTTATTGTTGGGATTTTTAATCGCGCATGTTTGCTAATGCAGGTAATGTTTCAGCAGTAATGAATGATTTTTTCCCCCCAAATTAATGACATTATCGGCAATTCATTATGCCATGCTGTGATAATGTGACGCATTATTGGTATCAAAAATATCAGGTCTCAATCGCCACCAAATTTAATTGACGTCCAGAGTTATCAAAACGCTGATAAATCGAATTGCGGCTCTTAAATCAAGCTATGCGGCATAAAAATCAGTAAAACCTGCATGAGGCTAGCTCAGTTCAGGTCTGAAAGGATGAAACAGTGGTGGCTGGTGGCGTCATGTAAATGCCATTCAAATTCAGGTTGTGGGAGACTGAATGCGATGACATTTCTTTTCCAATTAATATTGAGGGTGTCTTTCTGAGGAATGTCTCCTTACAAGCATTCCATGTGCGTCTTTGTAATATAACCCTTTTCCCGACATCTTTCAGCCTACCGGTACATTGGGTTTTAGGGTATCACGATGATTGAGTTGTAAAGAAGATTCTGGGCTTTAAAGTTATATGATTCTCCGACTTTCATATATTCTATTTATTTATTTACTAGAGTTATTTCAACTGACAGAGTTAAGGCCATAAGATCTTTTCTTCCACTTAACACAACAAAAAATATAAAAATAATAACAATACATAAAATACACCAATAATAATAATAATAATAATAATAATAATAATAATAATAATAGGCAACAGATGTAACGCAATTTACTATATATACGGATTTAACGTGGGAAATCAAGTATTTGTAAATGTCCTACTGTCTTCCCTGTATGTTTAACAGAAAATGTTTACGATGAAAATGTTGAATAACTAAACTCGTCGTTTTTAAATTTTACAAGAGGAACAAAGAACTGAATACCTCACTATCAAGTACCGATACAAAGTTAATTCTTTAACATAATAATATGCATATTTTAAAGCACTTCCAAGAAGATGTGATATAATTACAGTATATCTTTCTGTGACTGCTTGAAAAGGCATTAATTATAGTTTGAAAATGACAGAATTTGGCCATTCCTCTACAATACTACTATTTTAGAAATAAAATTTCTCTTAAATCCTTATCATTAATATAATTTGAACACACATCAAATTCTAAGCTATTACTATTACAAATTCAAACAAATGAGACGTCATACTTAGAAAACTGGAACTGGAAGTAAATCTTATAACTTTAATAGCTGTGTCAATACTGACTCCAAAATAGCGTCATTGTCACGTTTGCTTTGCCTTAACTTTTATACTGATTAAGAAATATAAGATGATGAATATAATATAGCAGTACCTTTGTCCATTTTGTAGAATATGGATCCAGTCATTTACAATTGAACCTTTCTTCTGCCAGCTTCTATTCTTAAGACTCTTATTTCATTAATATAACTCAGTACATTCTGTACTTTTGAAGTTCCAGGAATAAAGTTATAAGACTTATCAAAATCGTAAGCTAAAAATAATTGCTATTGTTTGTTTAGTCAACTGTCCGAAGACAGGTCACAAGTGATACCAACAAGGCACCACTTATGGGGCAACTAGGCCAGGAGATAATGGGATAGGGTGGTCAGTTTCTTTAATAAGGGAAAATTTGTCAGGAAAATTTATATTAGGCCTATATCAGTGCAGTTACGAACCTTGCAAATCACTGAGCTAAAAAATCTTGATAAATGAAACATTTTCATTAAAATTTATAATTATATCAGTATCATAACAGTATAAATCAATAATTAAAGAAAAAATAAAAATGAAAAACAAAAAGTTTAATGACAGGACAATTTTCTGGCAAATTTTCCGATTTTAAAATATTCCTCCTAGCCAGGAGGAAACCATTTCCACACCAGCTTTGTTCACTGAATTCGATCCCGAGTGTTGGATCTTACGCCGTCACTCGGCTACTTGAGTAGCTAAATGCTAAACTTTCGCGTTGCAGTGATGTCTATGATGCCTCGCGTTGCACGGAGTCGTAACTGCCGCTGTGCTGCCGGCGGCTCGGCGCGGCGGGCCGTGTCTCGTATTCATGCGGCCGCTCCGCGCACGACTGCAGACTGTTGATCGCCTTCATTGAGGCCGGCAGGCCCCGTCCCTCCCGCGCTCATATCCAGCAAGCGAGAAGATTACATTTCCTTTAAACTAGTTTTCTCGGCGGTAAGGAACCAACGACGACGATTATTTCTATAAGCGGGTAAGCAAACTAATGAGTTCCTTTCGTTTGTATGGAAAAATATGACTTCGACTTAAGGGGGTACGTAGAGCGTACTAGTAAAATTTTGGAAATATTCAGTTTTTCTCTCTTATGCCAACTATAATGTTTAGAAAAAGTAAAATTTGTAGATGTAAAACATTGTATTTCTTCTATTCAAGAAAAATATTTTATAGCATTTCTTTTTTCAAAATTCAAAATGGAGGCCGCTACCGTGCTGAGATGGAGGGTTTCCCTGGTAGCTCACCTATTTTTTTTTTAACTTTTTTATATTCTCTTTTGCTTATTTTTATTGCTATATCGCATGTTTACTTTGTGTTCTCTTTAGCTTATTTTATTACTAGATCTCTTGTTTGCACTTTCATCTCCATTCCTTTATGAATAATATTTTTAAACTAGTGTAAAACAAAAATATCAAGTTTTGAATAACTTTTAGAGTTTTCATTGTTTATGAGAAGAAGTATTCAAGAGACTGAAGTAATCTTCCATTATTATTGTACCAATGTTACTTACTTACTTACAAATGACTTTTAAGGAATCCGCAAGTACATTGCCGCCCTTACATAAGCCCGTAATAGGTCCCTATCCTGTGCAAGATTAATCCAGTGTCTATCATCATATCCCACCTCCCTCAAATCCATTTTAATATCCTCCCATCTACGTCTCGGCCTCCCCAAAGATCTCTTTCCCTCCGGTCTCCCAACTAACACTCTATATGCATTTCTAGATCTGCCCATACGTGCTACATACCCTGCCCATCTCAAACATCTGGATTTAATGTTCCTAATTATGTCAGGTGAAGAATACAATGCGTGCAGTTCTGCGTTGTGTAACTTTTGCAATTCTCCTGTAACTTCATCCCTCTTAGTCCCAAATATTTTCCTAAATACTTTATTCTCAAACACCCTTAATCTCTGTTCCTCTCTCAGAGTGAGAGTCCAAGTTTCACAGTCATACAGAACAACCGTAATATATCTGTTTTTAAATTCTAACTTTCACATTTTTTGACAGCAGACTAGATGGCAAAAGCTTCTCAACCGAATAATAACACGCATTTCCCATATTTATTCTGCATTTAATTTCCTCCCGAGTGTCATTTATATTTGTTACTGTTGTTCCAAGATATTTGAATTTTTCCACCTCTTCGAAGGATAAATCTCCAGTTTTTATATTTCCATTTCGTACAGTATACTGGTCACGAGACATAATCATATACTTAGTCTTTTCGGGATTTACTTCCAAACCAGTCGCTTTATTTGGTTCAAGTAAAATTTCCGTGTTTTCCCTAATCGTTTGTGGATTTGCTCCTAGCATATTCGCCTTCTCTCCAGAACAAAAAAATTGAAGTGTTGTAAATCGGTGTTAGTCTATCTGTAGTCTACTTTTGTACTCTGCAGGAACTTCGGTCTTAACTAAAAATCGGCCAAGTCAGTTCTACTTTCTAAAATAAAATTGTTGACCTCATTGTAGGAAATGATTCCTGGATAATTAACTTATAATACACTGGCATGTAGAATACGTCATCCGATTTTCTGGAATGATAACAGAAGCAATTAATGAAGGATATGCAATATATTTTCTCTTCATATGAAACAACATTCCGAAATTTGTTCCCGCTCACAAGAAATTTTTTCGCTATGGTTCACCCAAAATATATCTTACGTGTCTATTATCACTTTAATATTACAGAACTCGCGATTACAATGCAAACGAGTTGTCGCTCCGATCTGTAGCTGCTCTCGATGCCGAGATATTACTGACAAACTGCTAATTTTATATGAACATTCGACACCCTCATTCTCGTGGCGAGGTAAGGTAGCGTCATTGGGCATGGTGACACAAGTTACATTGATTACTTCTAATAACTTAACATTCGGATGTAGCTCATAGTCTTGTTACCGAAGCTTTTAAAATTCTGCCATTTCCCGTTTCACCAAAGATCCCGGAACGAGTGCCCATACTCGGTACGGAATAAGACTTAGGCCTATTGTACGTCAAAAATAGAGAAACAAGAGCTGTCAATAAAGATTAAGAAAAGTCGAAGAGTATGTGGATGGTCATGTACAGCAGAAGACCTCTTGTCAGGACACGACTCCGATGAAAGTGGACTCTGTTCTCCTCCTGGTAAAAGGTAATCGAGGAGCAGTTAACTGAAGAGCTTTAGTAAATGGGATCAAAAACCTTCTCCGGTTTTGAGTGGTCATAAATTAATTAATATTTTCTTATCTTGTAGTGTTAGTGTTATTCGAATTGTAGCACTTCAATTGATACGTGTATTACATATAACTTTGTGAGTTATATTAATTCCGATTGCACATTTACAGTAAAGACACAGTCTAATATATACAGTCACGAAGCTCAATACGTAGTAAATATGCATCCATAGATAGTTGCTAACCACTAGGATCGCTACTATCGCCTCATTGCAGACAATGCGAAATAGTACCTGCACAGTATATTGTTCCTAGTACCCTCATAAACTCTAGCTTCCTGACTGTATATACTAGACTGTGGTAAAGATATATAAAACTTTTTATGTACATTTCTTCATAATTGCACTGTTTTTCGGACTTCCGTACCAATAGCGGACATACCCATTTTGTTCCGAAGTGATTTCTGACAAATATTTTGAAGCTACTGTTCTGTTCTCTGACGAGAAAGGTCCTATGTTTAATTTGGAGGAAAATAACAGACGCGCGGACAAAAGTGATTCATTCTTTCTCGTTCCATTACGTCTAACAAACAGAACTAGCGTACATTAAACTTCCATGTTGTGTTGTTAATGGAATTGCTACACACAAATGTCCTTGTAAAAACTTCGCTTGCAGTGCTGTTCGGGTTTAACCCATGGCCTTAATTAAACCGCGTAACAATTTGATTAATAAACTAATGGAAGCTTTTGCAAGGATGAGGCCTTTTTTTCACAAAACAATCCAATTATCAAGGAAGTGTCAAGTACTTTTAAATTTATTGCGATTTAATGATTGTTGTTGTGTAAATTGTTAGAAAAAGGAAAGCTTTTTGATTGTGGGCTCGAAGTGGACATGTTTGTTCGCAATTAATAAAATCCTCTTTCTGTAATAATTCGTTTTAAGCGGATTCGATTGAGAGATTTTATTTGCATAAGTAGCACATTTAATATGCCAGTCGTACCTTCAAGTTTACGTGGAAAACGTTGTCCTCGATTCCAACGCCGGCTAATAAGTTACATGATTGTCGTTTGTCTAGGGCAAGGATGCAGAACTGGCGAGAGAGGGGTGGAAAACGTTGATTCCACAGTCCACCGGCGTTGAATGACGTATCTGTGGCCCGTACGCAATCACGTAAGACTGACACTGAATACAAATCACCTCCCCTACAAAGTCAATGACGCGGGGATGGAAGGAAGGGGTGAGTGACATCCGATGAGTGACGTAACGCTACAATTGTCGCCCAGCTCTCCAAGCCTGGTCTAGGGTCACCGAGTCACGAGACTTAAGTTTGGAACGCACGGAATATAGATGACGTCATGACCCGTGGGTGGTGTGCCACTGAGAGAATACAGTTGGTTTCGGAACAAAGTGCATTAACGTATTTCTTATTGCTCCTTGACGTGGGTCCGTGCGATCACTACACGTAGGCCTACTAGGCTACTTGAGATCCTGCAGTAAACAAGTATATTTTATCTTATTTTAACATATCGATTTATTCACTTAATTATTTATGTATCCATATTTGTGTTACCGTTAATTTTGCTGTTTGGTAATTCATAGTACTGAGGAATATGTCGAAAATTATGAGCACCAAGGTTTTCCTTCAGAACGAACATACAGAGAAGATCGGAAAGGAATATTTGCTTGTTAAAAAAAACTGAATTTTGCAAATCGCGCAAAAAATATAAGGACAGATATTACTCGATTCTTTGAAAAACACTGTAATAGCAAAAGACACATGGAAAATATTAAATTACACAGTCAAAACAGGCCTTCAATATCAAAAGAATTTAATCAAGATTTCTACGAGTATATAAAGTTGATACAAGCCAACATTTTTATGAGCAAGGCACCCATATTTATTTATGTAGATCTATTTTGTATACGTTGTTCCTTCTGTAAAAGTTGTGATTTTTGTTAGTGAAATTTGCTGAGTTACTTACTTACTTACTTACAAGGAACCCGGAGGTTCATTGCCGCCCTCACATAAGCCCGCCATTGGTCCCTATCCTGAGCAAGATTAATCCAGTCTCTATCATCATATCCCACATCCTTCAAATCCATTTTAATATTATCTTCCCATTTACGTCTCGGCCTCCCCAAAGGTCTTTTTCCCTCCGGCCTCCCAACTAACACTCTATATGCATTTCTGGATTCGCCCATACGTGCTACATGCCCTGCCCATCTCGAACGTCTGGATTTAATGTTCCTAATTATGTCAGGTGAAGAATACAATGCGTGCATTTCTGTGTTGTGTAACTTTCTCCATTCTCCTGTAACTTCATCCCTCTTAGCCCCAAATATTTCCCTAAGCACCTTATTCTCAAACACCCTTAATCTATGTTCCTCTCTCAAAGTGAGGGTCCAAGTTTCACAACCGTGCCAAGGTGATAGGGACCCACAATACGTGGTAAATTTGCTGAGTTAATAGAAATAAATGAATGTCATAATTAAGTAGGCCTAATAATGATAATAGTAATAATAATGATATTCTTTTGTTATTATTGAGTTAATAGAAATAAATGAATATCAAATTAAGTAGGCCTAATAATGATAATAGTAGTAGTAGTAATAATAATAATAATAATAATAATAAAAATGATATTCTTTTGTTATTATGTACAGATTTTGTTTCGGTTGATAACATAGAAAATGTTTGTTGACTCAAGGCACATTTCTCGCTTACACCAACCTACAAAACTTACAGCCCGTAGGTTTAATTATGTTGTATGTAAAATTCAATAAAACAATATCAACATTATTATGATGCAATAACTTGTTCAACGGTACAAAATAATTAAATAAACAGATATTGATTATCTATTACCAGCCTCAAGGATTAGCCCCACATTCATCCGTTCAGATTCCACTGTAAAGCTAGCTTCTCCATAAACTGATAATTGAATCTGTCTTAAATAAAAATTCCCTGCTTTAGAATGAAATCTGATCATTATTCCATAAATTAGTTTTGTGTATTTTGTGTTTAATTTTATTTTCGTTATTATTGTGTTTGTGTCTGTTTATGTTGGAGATTCAGTCTGTTTTATTATCGATAATTTTTTTACTGTAGGCAATATTTTTATTAACTTTCAAAACATTTTTAGTCTGTTTTGGATTTCAACACACAGCAGCTGTTGTATCCACAGACTCTACTCAATTCTGCGTTAAAAGCATCACTCTTTCATAGCACAAAGAAGCGGAAACCGGAAAACGAATAATACGAGTAGAATGAAGCGCTTCGAAGAGTCAATAAATACCTCCATGTTAAAATACTCGATTCAATAACAATTCCGGAATAAAATTACAAGAATTATCATATTAGCGCATATACTCTTCTTGTACCAGGCTATCTTTGCTTACATTTACGCTGCATGTCAATCCAACGCTTACTTCCTAACAACGGACTGCCACCACAAGAAAGTGTGGCTCGCTTGAACCTGGATCTTAAGAAAACACAATATGTACACTAATATTTTGTCCAGTAGATTAATGCCATGTGATGTTGAATGATCATTTTCAGCATTCAAAAGAATATCCTGATAGATAGCAGAGTATGGTAACAGAGAATCTGGAATCGTTTGGAGTCGTATACCAGGAAAAAAAAGTTATACACAAGATAACTTGCTCTTTCTAGAATGATAAGACAGGTGGAAGTAAACTATGTTTAGCCACATGTTTATACGCATTGCATATACCTCCTGACCTCTTTATCTCATCCGATTCTGAGATACAACAAATATCTCACAGCAACAAGGACATACGAGAGTTGCCACTACAAAATGAAACATCTACTGTTCTCTCCAACCAGGATATTAACCGTGAAAGGAATTTGCTTACTATTGTGTCATCTATTGGAGCGAAGTAGATAGATAATATTACCGTTACAACGTCAGTTTAAAAAACATCCACTCTCCTGCATATGCTGTTTCCTGTATGGAGGGATTAAAAGACCAGGAGATTAACCGTGATCTAATTTTGTAACTAGGGTAGCAGTCTTTAAGTATGTGTGTATCAGTGTGTGACCTTATGACATCAACATTCATTCATAGCATTACCCCGCTGCGTCTCATTCCCCTGAGACTTTCTCCTGGTTGGAGTACAGTACTCACTACTCACTCACTACTGTATATATAAAAAAGGTCCTGCAAGCAGTGATTACCGACGACAGGAATGCGAACGAAACAATTCGATAAGGAAGAGCGGGCGACAAGGAAAGTCACGAGATAACTTGAATGATATTCAAAAGTACAATCGGAAGAGAAACGACATCGATAGAATCAGTCTTGCATTGAGATAATTATATTACGGTTTTAGTTTCAGTTTCACTGCATGTGAATACGCCTTGTTCGAAGTGCGTTTATTTTATTATGTACTGATGGAGCGTTCCCCTCGCAGAGTAGGATCATTATTTTATTTGTAAACATAATGTTGCGCGTGTAATTTGCTTCGAATTTTTCTCTTGCTACGCTCTTCATTTCCACAGGCGATGTTTCCATCTGTTCATCTTCTTGGAAGAAGTACTTCCATCGGCCCGTATCTCTCGCTCCCTCGTGCCTACATACACACGTTAAAACAGACAGTAACGCCACCACTGTTTTTCGGTAATCATTCCTTGCGCGAGCTATACCATTATTCAGAGCATTTTATTACAACTTGATTCAGGGATTTTTGCCCTTGCAAAAAGTAAATAGACAGACTAGGAGCGAGTTAATCATCACTACTGGCAGACTGGGTCACACAGATCAGGCTGCGCAGTCGTATAGCTCGCGCAAGGAGCGATTACCGAAAAGCAATGGTTGGGTTACTGTCTGTTTTGACGTGTGTATGTAGGCACGCCGAAGGGCGAGAGGTGCGGGTCGATGGAAGTACTGTCTCTTCCAAAAAGATGAACAAATGAGGACATCGCTGTGGAAATAAAGAACGTAGCAAGAGAAAAATTCTGAGCTAATTAAACGCTCAACACATGTTTACGAATGAACATGCGATACAAGTCACGTATTCACATGCAATGGAACGAACTAAAGTCGTAATGTAACTATCACAACGCAAGACTGATTCTATCGACGTCATTTCTCTTTCGACTGTACTCTTGAATATCATTCAAGCTATCTCGTGACCTTTCCTGTCGCCCGCTCTTCCTTATCGCATTGTTTCATTCGCATTCCTTCCGTCGGTAGTATATACCTGCTTGCGAGATCTACACACCTAAAGCTTCCTTATCATGTTGCGATACACTCCGTCTTAAAACACAATATTCTTCCACACGTCCCGTCACTAACCATTATTGACTAATGTCATGATGACTTATATTTTCTTGACATGAGTGTCCCTCAGCTACGAGCAAGATATTATTTTCATTCCTCTTCTTCCTTCTTCCCCTCCTACTGTCAGTTACTCAGGAGAAGACGAGCGGAAAGAATGTGACCTTCTTGACTATCGCTGTTGATTATTATAAACATCGCTTAGCTAAGCATCCCATTAGCCAGATTATTACTCGTGCAAGAAACATGAGCAACAATGCATATGGAAATTAAAGCTAAGTTTAACAGGAGACCTAATGTTTCCGCTTACTGCAGTACAAATATTGCTCGTGTTGTCTTACGTTATCTGTTCACATCCCTTCCTCCTCAGTCCGCTCTCGTCTTCTCCTGAGTCACCGACAGTATGCACGTTTGTGATTAAATTTCTGTCTTATGACGCAACACACAGCTTGCTCCCAAGGACAAGGACCAATAACGTTGATTCGAGCAGTACATGGTTCTGAGATGTGGGGCACTATCTATAGAAATAGGAGCAAGTTACTGCCCGTTACTCAGGAGAAGACGAGCGGAAAGAATGTGACCTTCTTGACTATCGCTGTTGATTATTATAAACATCGCTCAGATAAGCATCCTAGTAGCCAGGTTATTACTCGTGCAGGAAACATGAGTAACAATGCGTATGGAAATTAAAGCTAAGTTGAACAGAAGGAGACCTAATGTTTCCGCTTACTGCAGTACAAATATTGCACGTGTTGTCGTGCGTTATCTGTTCACATCCCTTCCTCCTCAGTCCGCTCTCGTCTTCTTCTGAGTCACTGACAGTACTTTCTACAGATATGGATTGTTTGAGAAGCTGTAGAAAATCAAGATCAAGGTATAGCCTATAAGAAAAGAAGAAATCAGAAGAATAACACACAATTATTGAAAGAATGGAAATAAGGTGCTTAGATGGTTCGGACACACCAAGAGGATGAGTAAGGATATTAGCCTAGAAAACTTCTAGAATGAGTACCACTCGAAGCAAGAAAAAAGGACGACAAAGAAGATGTTGGAGAGATGATGTGGAAGATGCCATGAAAGCTAGAATGTTAGAGGAGGAAATGCGTTTGAACAGAATTAAATGGAAACTGGGAACAGAGAAATTAATGTATACATACACACACCTATCTGACACACCATTAGAAAGATAGTAAACCCTACAACAAATTAGATTTCGCATATTTCTTGTTTTATTATGCATATTTCAGTCCGTGCATATAAATCCTGGCTCTAGCACTAGCAGCAGCTTTCGACTTCCATTCGGAAGATGAACGTTCTGTCAGAGAGAAGACAACGTAATTCATTGCCCGTTTCCGAGTGTCGACGTTTGCCACAGACGTAACCCAGCAGTGCTGCATGCAGTTTGGACTATCGCAAATAAGAGCCATTAGGGGAAATGTTTGTATAGTGAGCTGGAAGCAGTTACTCTGTCGATAATTGAAACGTCGATTAATTTTAAGGTGCTCTCTAACAAAGAGCGGAAATGAGATTGCGCGACGGAGCACGCGTAATTGGGCACAGATACGTTGTTAACGTGCCTCGTTAAACCAGACGCTGGAATGTGTGCCTGCCTTCGTTGTGCTCAAGGCATAAATGGAAACGTTTTCTTTTCGTTATGATGGCTTGCCGTCTGTGAAGTTTTGTTTCTCTTTGATTCTTTTTGAAATGTATTTTTCGATACATCGTACTAATTAAAAAGGTATCACCGACGTCACACCATTCTCCTTAATTGAGTCAAGAAATCAAATCTTCAAAGACTTCCACTTACAAGCAAACATTCTGATGGGAGCAGATAAAAAAATTACATTTTTTTCTCTCACCGTGTTAATAATGTCAAAAGAAGTGCTTATATAAATTTTGACCACTCGACTGCAATTACGAGGAACGTAAAATAATAAGTTCGCCAGGGGCCGTTAACAGAAAGAAAACACAATTTCATTGGAAAAAAATATTGGAACAGACGCAGTAATTGTTGAGCTATTTTTAAACATATTCCCCACCGGAAATGAGACATTTGTTATATCATGGGATCGACAGAGAGGTGCAGACAGCTGTCAAACGCTGGTTCCGATTCCAGGCAGCAGACTTCTATGACACAAGGATACAAAAATTAAATCCATTGTATGACAAATGTCTTGATTCCAGTGGGGGGATATGTTGACAAATAGCACAACAATTTCTGTACCTGTTTCAATAAATCTTTCTATGCAATTGTGCTTTTTTGTGTAAATGACCCCAGGGAAAGTCACTTTCTGGACGGCCTCGTAATTGCGGTCGAGTGGCCAAAATTTGTGTAAGCACTTCTTTTGACATTATTAACATGGTGGAAGAAAAAAATTAACTTTATATGCCCCCATCAGAACGTTTGCTTGTTAGTAGTAGGCTAAGTGCAATTAGGAAACTGAATTTGTACAAATTTCAGTAAATGATTTATTTCATGTGGTCAAACATTTTATACAAGAAGGACGGTGTACATGAATTCCAGTAGCTGTGAATTAAGCACATCATTTACTCTGAAGTGCGATTGAACAAGATATTTAGAACTATATTATTATTATTATTATTATTATTATTATTATTATTGGATATTATTCGAATCATTCTTACGCATAGATGCATTTCCGTAAAAGAAACCTTATATTATCGCTTTCAAATGAATGATAATCGAAAATTACAATCAAGCATAAAATTGTGTTTTTTACTTTATTATATTTTTACCCATACTGCTTTGACTTACAGGTTTTAGTATATTCGACATTGGTAATCAATTTTCATGTAGCTAACATCATTAATGAAGATCATTATCAGATCCAGAACCAGTACCCAACGAGTAGGCTACTCTAATACTTTTATTTGTGCGTTTAATAATTTACTTTTAATCAGAAATTTTATGTCTACATACGGTAAATGTTTTATATCATAAGAGTACAGCGTGGCGCACGAAATGTCATATTATTTATTTTACACATAAAACATACTTATTTGTATTAAAGTAGTAGAAAAACGTTACAGAATTAATCAATATAGACTGGAAAATGTTTTCTAAGGAATAACATATTCAGTGTGACAGCCATTTTCCCTCATAACCTCTTGCAAACGGGCCCTTATGTTCGTCATCACTCTTTGAAACAAGCCTTCAAGTCATACACATACAGTCACCAAACTTAGATTATTTCTTACTAGAAGCATGATACTTTTTTGGACACCTTTCAAGATTTTTAAATCCTAAATATAATTTTCAGTTTCGCAGACGGGTTCTGTACTTCTTTCATAAACGTATTGTGCCTAAATCAGCAGGATTATGGTCCGTCTCAGAAATCTGTGGAGTAACTTCGCACATACGGGGGCGGAGTCTATCTGTACCGGAGAGTATTGCGGGCAGCATCTTCTCGAGTCCGCTCGCTAAGGGGTAAGTTGCTCGTGAGAGTAGAGTTCAGAAAGGAATTATCCCCTCCTGCAAGCGATTGCTCGCTTCGTTCAAGCAATGCTTTCCCCAGAGCAGTCATTGGCCCTAGTCCTCCCACATACCACTTGGGCAGAGATCTTGTTTCGTCTTTCTACTCCACAGAATTCTGGGACGGACCATAGTTGACCTTTCGCAAACATGCCATCCCCTGCTGAGATATGTCAGGACAGTCACAAACACGAAGTCCCTTGGACAGATGATAAATTTCTTCCATTGCCGACGCCGGGAATTGAAACTCAGACCGCTTGATTCGGAGGCATAAGTGTTATCCACATAGTCAGAAAGGCGGGTACAATTAAATACATGCGAGATAAAAGTAAGCAAGTCTTGGCACCACACTCTTTCGAGATACAGGCATACGCGATCTACCATCCTTGTTTTCGTTAAGTTAAATGCTAATGAATACTCTAAACACTGAATCAGTAAGTAGCTTTATTATGAGCTGGCAAGAACTTTATTGTTTATCGGTAATGGTAAAAGCTCGGAGTCACTGTTCGAGACTGTCCCTTTAAACTCCACCGTACGAGAAGCCTCGCGATTTATCTTCCCGCACTTTAAATTGTAACAAATTTGTTCCGGATATCGCTGACAAGAGCTGAGAAATAATTCCGAAGCTCTCAGCACTCGGGGATACCTACAGTACACCACAAATAAACGGTCCACCCACTTTCCTTGAAGTTGACTAAATAAGGAACCCTTGCTAGGCGACGGAATTAATCATAAGCGAAACGTCGGCACATTCTGTGAGTGTCGCGCTTGACCTCTGCGATAGACGGGCGCCCCAGACGTGTGTGGGCTTCCTCTTTGTGAATGGGCGCCAGCGAGCGCTGCGGTACGCCTTGGCTGTTCGCGGCTGCCTCTCAGGGCATCAAGGGCACAACACGCTTCACCGGAGGAAGATCCTTCGCGTAACGGTACCATTTCTCACTCACAGTGATTGATCAAAATCGTGGAGTTTCCTGAGGAATCGGAAAAGCTATTTTCTTATTCTTAGGGTTTTTGACATATTGTAGAATACGTCTTTCTCTCCAAGGAGTTTGATACTCGTTCCGGGATTCGTGGTGAAACATTAGATGGCAGAATTCCAAAAGCTTACTATAATATGACTGTATGCGACAACCTAATGCTAATGTTATTAGTAGTTAGGGCATGAACAAATGTAACTTGTATCACCAGCTTATAACGCCACTACTCGTTACGGACGCCGGAGTTGCATATAAAATTAGCCGTCCCGCGCGGGCTCTGTCAGTAATATCTCGATATCGAGAGCAGCTACAGACCTGTGGGATCACTCGTTTGATTTATAATCGCGAGTTCTGCAATAGTAAAGACATAATAGGCACGTACGATACAATTTGAATGAATATCGTGAAAGATGTTTTGTGAAACTGATTTCGGAATGTCGCTTCATATAAGGAAAAACGTACTCTAGGCTATATTAAATGAATGCCCTTCATTATATCAAGGCAACAAACATTTCAATGTGCGCAGAAACTAAGGGTGCTATTCATAGACATTTCGTAGCACGCGCTACGAGCGTACTAAGCTAGCCCCGGCTATCCACTGGTTACTAGTACAGAATTCAAATCATATCCTATCGCTAACACTGGTTTATGAATACAAAAAAACGCTGATCATCCACTGGAAGCGCGCGCTAAAAATGTCTATGAATACGGTCCTAAGTCTCTTACCGGCCAGAATGGAGTGGGCTAAGTCTTGACTCTTGAATCCGTTGATGAGTAATTTTCTTTTTATTTTAGTAGGTTATTTTACGACGCTTTATCAACATTTTAGGTTATTTAGCGTCTGAATGAGATGAATGTGATAATCCGGTGAAATGAGTCCGGGATCCAGCACCGAAAGTTACCCAGCATTTGCTCATATTGGGTTGGGGAAAAAACCTCAACAGGTAACTTTCCTCAACCGGGAATCGAACCTGGTTTCGCGGCCAGTCCACAGTGTGGATTTGATGAGTAAGGATCTGCTCTTGTGAAGTATGGTTTACTGTAGATAGTGCCATATAGAATTTATTCGTCTATTTATATTACGTTAGAACTGGAATCAGTTTCATCTGTCGTAGAAAGATACAGAATAAATTGGAGGGACCATGTACAACGTATGCCGAATAATAGATTAGCGAAAACTGTGCTCCGTTATAATCCTAAAGGAAGAAGAAATGTGAGTCGCCCTCTGAAAAGATGGAATGAACAGTTCTGAGACAGAACAGGTGAATACAGGGTTGTTTCCGATCTCTAATAACGAATGACATCATGTGCGTCAGGAATCACACGACAGCTGAACTGTAGCGCGAGGTGACAGACCATTAGTGAGTGATCTCATAGTCAGAGTGCACGGTGACGCACAGCAGAAATTCCCAGAAATTTGTGACCCTTTCCAATGCCAAGTACAGTTAAGTGAAAATAAAAGAAGCCTGCAATAAACGAGGTTTTGTTATTTCCAAAAAAAAGGCATCTTCTGTGTACTTAATAAAGATAGGTAAAGCTCGAATGGAATTCATTTGTATCATCTCGTGGGGTGCGGCAACTTGTGACGGGGAGTGGATTTGCTTGCTTTTTCCACTCTGGAATTAATCCCATCCGAGCTTTGCCAGTCTTATTAGGTACACACAAGATGCCTTTCTTGGAAATAATGAAACCACGTCTTTTTGCAGGCTCCTATGATTTTCACGTAACTGTACTTGGCATCGGAAAGAGTTGTTATGTACCCCTCCCAAAAAAAGGCTCGATTTTCTTGGGCATTGCTACTGTGATACACCGTGCACTCTGATTATGAAATCACTCACTACTGGTCTGTCACCTCTCGCCGCAATTCAGTTGTCGGTGTGATTTCTCATGCACATGATGTCATTCAAATTCGTTATCAGAGATGGAAAGAACCCCTGTAGGTCTAATCCTTGCCGTCATGATGATGATGATGATTATTATGACTTTTCTCATAGACTTATACCCTATATTTGTAAACAGGAACAAAAATTAAAACTTATAAACAAACACAACTAGTTTCATTGCCGAAATTGGATGACGTATTCTACTTGTAGGTTTATCCCTAAAACAGCTCAATTTTTTTTCAACATAGAGTACATAGCCTCTTATGTCGAGAACAGTGTCTCTCGAATTTAAAAGCGTATTTTGAAAGGCCTGTACAGATTCTAAATTAGGAAAAGTGTCCATAGTCGTCGATACCCGTGACTCACGCTAGCGTTTGGTTAGTAATATGTGACATTTTCGTGTCCCGTCCGGGATCGAATACCTATGCTGTGACTTTTTACATCGCGTGTGACTGTACAGAAAATGAATACAAAGCTCGACGTTTGTGAAGGCAGTAAAGATTTTAACTTGCCTACATGCATGCATAAATGTTCCTCACCGGCGAAGAGCTATTGCAAGAACTACTGTAGAGAGCTGTCGAGTTGATTCGTGATGTGGTGGTGACGTGCAAAGGGGAAACGGTGCGGTATTATTTTGTTTCAGGTGCAGGTAGAAGAAAATGCTGCTATTGGATAAAGTTACGCGCAGCGTTAGCTCCTAACAACTTCTAAGGAAATTTTCGCTAGTTGAAGCAGTATAATTTATTTCTGTAATTAAATAATTATGTATTTTTATGCTCGACCATGCCGAAATGTAGTAATTATAGCTACACCTGGTAGCAGCCCTTTAATGGACCTGATTAAAGTACACCTATTCATTAAATTTCAGGTTTTCCACCAATCAGAAAACACCATTGTAGCAATATGAAAGCGCAAGTATCGATTATTCTCGGATATGCAATCGAAAGACAACTAGCGAAACGTCACGGAGGCTGGAAATCCAATACTGTCGCAGAAGGTTATGTTCTGTTACTATAATAATTAGCGTTAATTGTAAATAATATTCAAATAAATTCAATTTGTCATCTCGTTTTTCAATGACATATCAAGATTAATGTTCATTTTACCCTCTAGATTATATCAAGGTCAATGACATTTGTTCCTCGCAAAAAATCAATACTTTCGCGTCTGCGCACATCTCACAATTTACGAGATATTGCACAAAGTCACTTCTGCTCCCCAGTCAGATAAGAATAATATGAATACTTTTGAATAATTTCAAGTTAGAAATATGGTCGAGCATAAAAGGCGTGTGAAACTTGCCTATAATGGTAATTAAGACGCTCGTATGAAAATTATGAAACTCGCTTGCGCTCGTTTCATAAACATACTCGTGTCTTAATTACTACCATTATAGGCTCGTTGCATAATGTACTATTATACTATACCGTATAACATATATACATTGACACCAAAAATTATTGGCACACTCAGTGTTTTTCCCTATAATATCTGCATAAAGGGCAAATTTAAGAAAATAAAACGTTTATTCCTTAATATAATGTAACTAAAAATCTTTCACAGAAATCACAATAACAATAACACAAAATAATTATTTACGAAAGAAAATCTATTTTCTGATTAAAAAAAGTATTGGCACATACTAATGCATATAATAGGTCTCTGTAATGTATTTTCAATATCCTGTATGCCAGCCATTAGCACGGATGACAGCTTCCAGTCGTCTTGGCATTGAATGAACCAAATTTCTCGTCGTTTCAGGGGAAATTTCAGATCACACATCCAAGAACCCTCTTAAACTTTTCCTTATTAGATGGGCAGCGCTTGACTCTTTTCCTTCCAATCTATTCCCACAAATACTCGATAGAATTCAAATCTGGACTCTGTGGTGAGTAATGTCTTCTGGAGGCATTATATAGTAGCCACTTTCTTGTTTCTGTAGCTGTGTGTTTGGGGTCGTGATCTTGTTGGAAACGGAAGACACCATCCAGGCCGAGCTTGTGCATACTGTTGACAAAATATCTCGCAACACACCACTGAATTTGTACTGATCCATTTCTCCATCAATAAAGGCCAGATTTCTAACTCCCAAGGATGCTACGTACAGTTACCCTGAAAAAGAATGAGACGATTCTTGGTCGTCGGAAGTTAAAGTTATACAGCGCGGTTCACTCGATATCGACGTAACGATACGTAACATGACAAATAGTACAATAATTGTTACAAGGACCACAACAAGGACAAGGACCAGAATAAGGATCACGAAGAAGACTACCATTTATGGCCAGGATTTCACAACATAGCTCGAGTCACAAAATATCATTGCTTCACTGTACCGAATGGCAAATGCCTGCTAAGGGATCTACATTCTGGACTGCTGCTGTCACTGTCTTGTCTCGTTAGCTCATATAGTAGCGTGTCGTTTCCACTGTATAACCGAAACGTCTCGTGTTCGATCCCGGGTAAAACGTTTTTTTATTGAGGTGTAATTTATTTGTTCAGGGTTCCTCGAATGGCTAATTTGTCGAAAAATATGGAATAATTTATGCCCAATTTCTGGGTCTTACAAGTGGGCTGAACCTCGTCAAAAAAAAATAATAAATCTTATTTGGAAGTTAAAAGTATTCTTCCTCAAACAAAAATCATAAGAAACAAAAAGAGACCTGTTAACTTAAAATCTTATCCACATGTCATCAGCTTCTATTACAGCTCTAAGTCGATCCGGCATGGATGTCACGAGATTGTGGAATAAGTTCTGATCCCCGGCGAGATCTTCTCAGGTGTCAACAACTTGATCCCACAATTCGTCTCGATTTCGAGGGCGTCGGTGGGCATAGGTGGCTATCCTTCTCTTTTGCAATTCCGCCCATAAATTTTCGATGACATTCAAATCAGGTGACTTCGGAGGCCAATTAATGATTTCGATCTCGGGTCTCCTTTGAAACCATCTTTGAATGCTTGCAGCATAGTGCACGGGATGGTTATCCTGCTGGAATAGCAATGTTCCTTCGGGAAAACGTTCTCGGGCGGAGGGAAGGAATATATTTTCCAGAATGTGCTCGTAAGTTCCCGCATTAAACCGGCCATCGATGCGTTCTATAACGCCAGGTCCATCGTAAGACATCCACCCCTAACACGATATGCTAAAGCGCCCCGATCTTTCACGTCGGTGCACATAGCGCTGGTCATGTCGGAGACCATCCTCACGATAGACACGGACAGGACCTTCGTAATCACTCGAGATGGTTGTTTCGTCGGAGAAAATTACATTTCTCCACTCGATTGGTAGCGAAGGCAAGATAGTCGACAGCTTGTGCTTCCCCCAATATTTCCATTTGCGCAGCCCTCCGGCTCCTAATACCGCGGTTCCTCAACCTGCTGATCACAGTCTGTGAAGAACCGGGAAAGTTAGATGCTGCCCTTATTTCGTTAGCAGTCAGAAAGGGGTCCTGTCGAACTGTCTCGATTAAGAGAGCATCCTCTTCCAATGAAGAAATCCGCGGACGCCCAGGAATAGGGCGATTTTCGACCTCCCCTAAATTTTGGTAACGATGAACCCACCTCGCGGCTGTACTTCCAGGAACACCGACCAAACGGCCAGCAGATCTAGCCCCATATCCAGCCTCAACTAGAGCCATAACTCGCACTGTCTCATGTCACGTCGGTTCGCCATTACGATGAGAAATGAGGGATGACGATAATACTTTAGTGTAGACAATGACTATTTAACGTGATATAGAATTATTGAAATAACAGGCATCTTGCACAGTAAGAGTTAATAAATCAACCCTAAATTAAATATCTAAATAACAGGATATAACAGGAAGTCCAATTGTTGAAATTAAATCTAATTACATTAGGTAAACAAACCCCAAGTTATGACACCACATTGATACAGCTAAATTGTAGGTTATTAACATAAGCATTGAATAGGTCCGTGGTTGTGCGTTGGACGACAAAACCATCATCGAAAGTTCGAATCTTGCGGAGGAATGTAACTTCTTGCGTTTTATAATGTAAATCAGACTTATAACTACAATCATTCATATTTCTTAGATTATTTATTAATATTTATAGCCAACATTGAATTTGTAAAGAAAAGACTTTAGAAATCTCGTATGGAATTTGTGATCTGTAGTTACATAAACATAGATTATCTCTCGGAACATTTCCGTAAAAGTAAATTAAATTCACTCCTTGAAACTGGAAACCTTAGTCGTAGAGTCATTTTCCCACAGCATACAAGCTGAAGTAGCACAGCCATTGATAAATGTTTTGTACACAGAATTAGACTGAATTCCTATTCGACAAAACCTATAATCAATGGCTTGTCTGAACATGATAAACAAATCCTAAGTGTTTCCAATGTTACTGAACAATTTCAAAATATTAATTTAAAAACTAAGAAAGGATCGTAAATCCTGTATCTAGTGATTATTCACATTTATGTCTACAAAATGAATCTAGGAAAAACATATATGATACTGGTACTACTGATATTAAGAGTAAATGTATTGAATTTTTCACTTAATTTCATAATCACTTCAGTGGATGTTCTCCACTCAATGTTGTGAAAAAATTCAAAAGTAAAAACATGTAGATAACGCAGGGACTTCAAAATCTCATGTATTAAAAAGAAGAATCTATATGTAATATGTTGAAATGTAATGATCCTCATGTTCTTAAATACTGCAAAAAGTACAGTGTAATTTATCAAAAATTATGAAAGAGGGAAATAGGATATATTTGAATAGAAAAGTACAAAATTCAGATAATACAATTAAACCTATTCGGAATATTATTAAATTTAAACTTGTAGATATCCTAAGAAATAAAATATTTTTTCATCAAAACCAATGATTATAAAGTAGAGGATCCCAAATCTATTGCAAATTCTTTTAACGTATTATAGTATATAGTACAGAAATATTATTGACAACTTAAACATTCAAGATTTTGCAAAAGATACTGCAATAGGTTACTTAACAGATGCATTTAATAATTAGTATTAATATATGTAATTAGTCAATAACTGCAACAGTGCTTTTTCATTCAATCATAACCTGAATAAAATTGAATGCACATTAAATGAAACACTATTGCAAACACGTAGATAAAATAGTTAAAATTAACTGAAGGGGTGATAATGAAATAATCCAAAGCCATACTTTTAACAAAAATTGTTTTGTGCGAGTGAATTTCTTACACATATGGGAAAGCTATTAATAAAATATTGTAATAATTACTCAACAAATGACTTAGCCTAAGGACTCTAAACCTTTGTAAAAGTTTGTCTATTATTACATATATTTTTTAATTTCATTTTAATTGTTAGCTTTTAATATATATGCATTTACATTGTATATGTGTGTATAAATGCATTCATTAGATTAACGTTTATAATATTATAACTTGTAATTTTGTATTGTTTGCGATCATTAACACTTAATCTCAGGACTTTGTAAATCTCTATTTCAACGTTACTTAGCTATTTCAACGTTATTTAGACAAAAAAAAATCGTTGTGTAGACTAAGAATCGAACTCGCACTCTTCTACACAACACGCAGAAGTCTTACCGTCTGAGCTATTGAAACGACATGAAAGCGTTCCTTTCTGTATGGAGTGTCGATCTAGCCATGAAGGTCCATTGTCGATTTAACTACACGATTTATGTATATATTTATCTTTTATTTACGTAATATCATATTTTTTGCAGTTTTTGAAGTGAATTTCGGAACGATGCTAGTAACAAACCAAATAGCTTGAATTTAAGTAACTCAATATTCGTTATCTTGTGTATCGGTGCTCTGGTCTTCGATCATGCGCAGTGTCTTACATCTGAGACTTCGGAATATTCAATCGTCTCATCCTTTTCCAGGGAAACTGTACTTCAAACCATAACATATCCACCTCCATGTTTTACTATTGCAACTATGTATTGTTGCTGTAATTCTGTGTTAGGTTTTCGTCACACTTTCTTCCATTTTTCAGTACCGAACAAATTTAACTTCGACTCGTCTGAGAATATGACAGTGTCCCAGAATTCCAATGGCTTTTCACAGTATTCCTTGGCAAACTCAAGTCGTTTCCTGTTTACCTAGGAAATATGTTTTTTTCTGGAAGACCTGCCATGAATATCTGGACTATTCAAGACATTCCGTACTGTCTGAACACTTACTGTCTTGTTACATGTTGTTGCGATGTCAGCAGCTGAAGAGGCAGCACTTTTTGTAGGTTTCTTTTGGACTAAACGTATGTCTCTTTTCTCTCGATATATTAATTTTCATGGGCGACTAGATCCTTGCTTGTTTCGTGTGGATCCTTGTTCTCTGTGTTTATGTATTATAGATCTTACAGTAGAGAAGCTTATCGAATTCTATTAAGTATTTTTGGGGATATCTTGGAAGAGAAAGGGCCAGGCGCCGCCTCTCTAATAAGGAAGAGTTTAAGAGGGTTCTTGGATGTGTGATCTGAAATTTCCCCTGAAAAGAGGAGTAATTTGGTTTATTCACTGCCGAGACGTCTGGAAGCTGTTATCCGTGCTAATGGCTTGCATACAGGATACTGAAAATACATTACAGAAACCTATATTATATGCATTAGTATAATGTGCCAATACTTTTTTTTTGAAATCAGAAAATAGATTTTCTTTTGTTATTAATTATTTTGTGCTATTGTTGTGATTTCTGTGAAAGATTTTTAGTTTTACATTATATTAGTTTTACATTATATTAAGGAATAAACATTTTATTTTCTTAAAATTCCCCTTTATAATAATAATAATAATAATAATAATAATAATAATAATAATAATAATAATGAGATAATTTAGATATTTATTTGTGATATATATATATATATATATATATATATATATATATATATATATATATATATATATATAAACCATTAAACATTGAGAAACCTGAAACAGCTATTATTGTTAACAAGAATTGTTAGAAAAATATTTCGTTAGCCTATTCTTAAATTGGTTTGATGTCTGACAGTCCCTGACATTACTCGGTAGGAAATTCCAAAGTCGAGGAACAGCCACAGTGAAAGAAGATGAATATGAGGATGTTCGGTGGGAGGGAATGGATAATATTGAGGAGTGTTGTGATCGTGTGTCTAGGTTATGATGGGTGGATAAATTTTGAAAACGAGACGCAAGATAGACAGGAGTGGAGAAATGCATTATTTGAAAGAGAAGGGAAAGACAGTGGATTTTCCTACGATCTCCTAAACGGAGCTAGGACAACATTTCGAGGGATGGTGTTACGTGATCAGCCCGGCGAATATTGCAGACGAAATGGACGCACATATTATGAACACGTAGTCTCTGCGCCGAAGTAACGCTTATGTCAGTAAGCCGAATATCTTAGTAATCGAAGTGGGGCATCATGAGTGTTTGCACTAACAGATCTTATAGGGTAAACATTGAGTGTGCCAATACTTTTTGATGCCAGTGTAAAGGCCGGTTCACAATAAACCGGGAACTGAAACGACAACAAGAACGAGAACGGAAATAATGTTAAAATAAATGTATTTAAATATGAGCGTTCATAATAGTTAATTGTGAACGTTTACATTTACATACATTTATTTTAACAATATTTCCGTTCTCGTTCTCGTTGTCGTTTCTGTTCTCGGTTTATTGTGAACCAGCCTTAAGTCTTAATTCGAGTGCCCGGAGAGAAAGTCAAGTCCCCATCTTTTCTGACAGAGAATTCGGAAGTAATGTTTTTAGGTGGAACAGTAGCAATATCTTTCGCGATTTTGCTTATCCGCTCAAGGACTCGCTCCAGAATCTGGCTACGGATCATCTCGCTGGCTTAACAGTACCACATAATCGTAATGGTCGCGGTTCGCGGAGGCGGCAAGTCCAAGTTGCTGCAACGTATGTCGCTCTTGCGCCGCAGATATGATAATGTCCGTGTGTTTGTACATTATACATCTGGATGCGTCACCCATGCGCTCCCTGGAGGTGCATAATAAAGTACTTGTCGCCCGTCTCTCCTCGTGTATTTATTTCTTGCTGTACGTCATTATTTGTGTCATCCATTAGTGATGTGAAATCATATGGTCGGTAAACTAGTTACAGCTTTTCGGTTAACCCGCCGAATCCTGTGGCAGGTCCCACAAGACGAATACACGATGAAAGTTAGCGGCAGGGCGATTCAATTGTTTGCATCGTTGCCAGAATACACGAATCTGATAATCTAATTCACTTTTGTTTTACTGGAGAATTATAAACAAACAGCTCTTATTGTTCTGTTTTCAGTTGTAAATTCAAGCAAATTTGGCGAACAGAAAGCAGTTAGTGCTACTTTTCTTTATTTAAAGGGCCCATTAACCATTCAGCCCTGCATAGGCTAGAATGCAAGCTGTTAGCTTGTCATACCCGCACATGTATTTTATTTCTTTTTTCCTCTTTATACACTAGAGATATTTTGCGGTGTCACAAGATATCCTGCAGACATTTATCTGTAAAGCAGGGAATTTGATGCGACGAGAAACAACTCACAGGCAGGGTTGGCCGTGTAAATAAATTAGATGTTGCATATGTACATAAATTACACGTAATTTACTTCACGTAGAACTCATTTTTAACAGTTTTCTACGCGGTGTAATAAATTATTTTCATGAAAGTAAATAAGTTTCATTCTCTCTGAAGACGCTGTGTTGTGTTTTTATTAATCGAGCCATAAAATGTACATTTTTGGCAGTTTTTTTTTGTAGTTTTTGGGAATAAAACCAAATTCGTTATACTTTTTATGCAACGGTCTTCCTGCGTACGACATGTCATTTTCAACTGATCTCACTAACTTCAAAATCACTGATTATAAACTCTTAGTCGGCGCTTCGGAAATATGTTATGAACTGAACCGTTTTTGTCATCCCTTCCTTTTAAAATTTCTAGACTACCAGCTCGCTTTATGATCACGAACTATCTAGAAGTTCTACTTCTTCTTCTGCCAATACACACTTTTGGGTTGTTTCCCGTCTGCGAACTACAAATGGAATTGGTCCGTCCAACGTCGGTGAGGTCTGCCTAAATCTCTTCGTCCTCGTGGATGGTAATACAAAAGTCTCTTTGGTAAACGATTTTCAGGCATCCTAAGAAGGTGGTTTCTCCATTTACGTTGATAATGTTGGACGTCTGCAGTCATCTCCTCAACTTCCCACTGATTTCTTATGTCTTCGCTCCTAATGCGGTCTCGCAAGGTAACTCTTGTCAGTGATCGTAGAAATCTCATTTGTGATGCGTTGATTCTACGAGTATTTATTTCCTTTTGCCGCAGTGTCCAACATTCACTGCCATATAACAGAGCTGGTTTTGATATTATGTTTGAAATCGGATTTGGACCTCTTTCCGCATTTGTTTTCCAAAGTTCCTTCTCAAGATACTATTTAATTGATTATATTTCAATATATTTTTATTTATATCTTTTTGATAATTATACAAAGAAATGTGACTTCCTAAATATACAAAATCTGTCACTTGTTCTATTATTTTGTTATCAACCAATATTTTTGCTCGTATAAGGTTTTTACCAGAAACTGCCATTACTTTTGTCTATTAGGTTGATATTTTCGTATTGTATTCTTTTAAAACCATCTGTAGTTTAAAAACAGAGCGCTGTAATTCGTCTTCAGTTTCTGCAAACAAAACTTGGTTATCTGCATATACTGTATTGTTGTATTTAGTCTTGTGTGTTCGTCAGTTTGTTAGTAGTAGAAGTTAGTAGTAAAAATCAAATGTTCACTCTGCTGTACCGTACTGTATAAGTTTTACAATAAAATAAACTATAAAGAGTGGGAAATCAAAGAAATGCAGATTAAGAAATAGGCTATGGATATTTAGTGGCTCCCTCCCCTTTTCTGGGCTTTGGAAGCTAAAGCAATGCCACTGAATGTTATCCACCTTCATTAATTACTGCCCTTCGCTAATGCCCCTCTCCGAATAAAAACTGTGGATCTGCCACGGGGATAGAAGCCTATTTTTGTGCATTGTAATTACTTTTCATTAACTCCTCACTTGCTTAATTAATAGATTGGTTAGCGGTCGATGTAATATGCATCTAGTTGGGAAGTATGTTTGATGTTTAATTAATATTCCTGGTCACTAGTTTTTCACGTTTTATGTTCAGATGGCTCACTGCATTACCGCAACGAATTGGAGTGTTAAGACAAAGGCTTCCGATAATTAGTTGTAAAAATGTCTGCCCGACTACTGCGCCTGACGCTGGATGCATTTGTTTTCAAAGTTTAGTCAGACATGCCAAACTTTTAAATCAAATGGGGAAGGTAAATCAATTTATACCCCCTCCACCACTTCATTGGTGCAGATTGTTAACCCAACCTATAAAAATACACAAAATAACCCTCTCTGTCTCTCTTTAATCTGCAAACAAAACAAAAAACGGTTTTTCGCTCCGTCCAGCTTGTTGTGTTTCATGCGTAAAAATAATGTAGGGGATTTAGTCTCGTTGTGCCGCTTGTTAGACATTTTTATGGACGTGGCTGAAAGAAATGGTTCACACACGAACATAGACCACCCAATCCGCTGACAAGGATTGTTATGTAGGTGAGCTCGAGTCCGGCATGTATTGGAGTCTTTTGTTCGAGTCTTGCTTCGACGACGTTCATCTGTCCGAGATTATCTGTTCCCGAACGGTTAAGTGTCACATTTCTTTTTTTGGTTAGTACTCCAAGTTTAAATCCTGCTGCATCTTTTTGTTGGTGTTGGGTTAGGTTTTCGTTCCTCAATTCCATTTCCTCTCCATATCAATTAAATGTCCATACCTCTTCCTCCTTATGAGTGTTACGGATTATGACCTTTCCGGTTTTCCCTTATTTGTTTTATTTTGCCCTAGAAATTTTCACTCCTTGCTTCTAGATATAGATTAAGGACTCTATTTGCTTACTGTAGGGGAGTAGTGGGTACAGCGAGACGCAAAATATTATGACTCAAGTGATAATTGAAGTATTCTTAAAGTCAAGTGCAATATAAATAGACATTAAAATATGGAGTGTAATAATACATAAACAAAAATGTTAATAGATAAAGGACATATTATACAATACGTGTTTGTCAAAAAAATGCAAATGTCTCACTGTTCCCATTCAGGAGGGTACAGTGAGACACCACAGTGTCTATTAACGGACATTGAAATTATTTACATTTATTTCAAAAGAAAACAAAAACTTGCTGTCCCTTTATCTTGACATGTTCTGTAGGCTTATTTAGAATCATTTTGATGTCTGACTTCGAAACCATTGAAACATCTGGAACATTTGGAAAAGTGAATTTTCCATGACATTTCAAACTTTTGCGAAAAAATGAAATTAATTTTTGGTGACAACAAAGCTTATGATTATAAGAATTTAATGTAATTCTTTATTTTTTTAACGTTTTATTAAATTTTGTGAATATTTTTTTATTTATGAAACCATTAAAATGTAATGTATCCATTGTTTTAAGCTACAGTTCCTAAATTGGTTACTAGTATGTTCATTTTTATTGTTATTTACCGGTAAATGTAATATAATTAGTTTGTTTTTGCAAATCATTGGTACATGGGAACAGTGAGACGTCTCAGTGTACCCTTCAATGGCATGTATCACTCTTCCCTTTACTCATAGTTCATTTAAAATGGCGCCATCACTTCAAAATTAAAACAAGAAAGACAAAACTTTGCCAAACATAATCTCAAATACCGTAGTATTAGGTAACAAAACATTCATATTTATATCTCATTTGTATATCCAATATAACCTTCATTAAACACAAGGCAAAATTTTACTTCTAGAGTGAAAAATTACGAATTATTTTTCATCACTCACCTTTGTAACTAGAATCAAATCGAGTATGAAAATACTGTTACTTTACTCATGCAACATAAAACTCCACTGTTACTAACATTTCAACATCAAAATTTACCATGTAATAAAAAATGTCTCACTGTTCTCCCTGTCTTACTGTACCCATTCTCCCCTACATGCATCGTATAGGCCCTTTCTAATGTTGCCTTCACATGCATCTGTTCTTGTTGCAAGTGATTCTGATCCTTGTGAATAAAATGTCGTTACAAAGTTATAAATTACAACAAGGCAACTAAGGAGTGTCCTCCGTTCAGGTTGATCCGGCACTGTTTGTGCTGTCGGCGAAGTGCTGCGGCGCTCGGATTTTAGTTACTGTATCAGTTAAAGTCGTGCACAACCGGTTACGAAAAATAGAAATTATATACTGCTATTGAACGGCTGGCGTTGTAGTTAATATGCAAAGCTCTTCCGTCTCGCGGAGTGTCTCAGGTTCAGTTTAACGAATATTCAAGTTGTTTATCACTCTTTGTAGGTGAACAGTAAAGGCAGACCACATTGAGCCAAGCAGAAGTTCCAGGAGCCCTTGCAAGTACGCTTTTATCATCGTGTAGGCCTACTATTTAAATGATAATTCTTCTTCTCTCACTACAACCAATTTATCATCCATCCATCCACCCATCGACTCATTCATTCATTCATTCATTCATTCATTCATTCATTCATTCATTCAGATATTAAAGTTAGTATTGTCAAGAGCAAAACATATCTTCTTAAAAATGATTTATGCTCGACCATGCCGAAATGTAGTAATTATACACCTGGTAGCAGTCCTTTAATGCCTATCGTTAAAGTACACCTATTCATTAAAGTTCAGGTTTTCGATTGTTCTCGGATATGCAATCGAAAGACGAGGGAAACGTCACGGAGGCTGCAAATCCAATACTGTCGCAGAAGGTTATGTTCTGTTACTATAATAATTAGCGTTAATTGTAAATAATATTCAAATAAATTCTATTTGTCTTCTCGTTTTTCAATTCTAAATCAATTTCCAGGTTATGTAAAAATTAGTTCATGTTATTCTCTAGATTACATCAAGATCAGTGACATTATTATTCCTCGGAAAAAATCAATACTTTCGCGTCTGCGCACATCTCACAATTTACGAGCTATGCACAAGGTCACTTCCGATCTTCAGTCAGATACGAATAAAATGAATACTTCTGAATAATTTCAAGTTAGAAATATGGTCGAGCATAAAAAGTCGTATGAAACTTGCCTATAATGGGAATGAAGACGCTCGTATGAAAATTATGAAACTCGCTTGCGCTCGTTTCATAAACAAACATACTCGCGTCTTAATTACTATCATTATAGGCTCGTTGCATAATGTACTATTATTAATGAAATAATGCATCTGCCTAGATTAATTAAGACATTAACAACTGCTATTTTGAGTTTAAAATGTGAACGTTACAATAGAATATATGTAGGCCTATGTACTTATTTTCTCTTCTATTTAGTAAGTCATTGTAATTTATTCTATTCTTGCATTTCTTTACACACCAGATTTCATATTATTCATTACACTTATTTCTTTTGTTATTCCCGGTGTCCATTTGTTCATCTAACCTATATAATGTTATGAAGATAAGCGTAATAAAGTATGCAATCAAAAGAACTTATCGCCACTGCTAGATTATCACCAGACCTGGAATTTTTGGTGGAAATCTATTTTGTTCCACATGTAGTACAAGAAAATAAATTCGTATGTACACGATTTATGGAAATAAATGATCGAAATTGATGGTCGTATGGTACCTAAAACAACCTAAATTGACATTAGAAACTATTTTTACTCATTTTTTTTACGAAAATTCATCACAAAGTTTCTTTAAAATATAACATAGCCATAATACATATAAGTTTAAATGTGTATAGACTGAGATGAAGATAGAAAAGAGGGAAGATTAAAGAATACAAGGTATGCCTTGGGCATACCATTCTGGATTTACTGAAATCTGGTATAGTGAACTTAAATCATTTGCCCCGTGTCCAAATGCGACTTCTGCTGCAAGAAAGGGTGTGTTGAGATGAAGAACTGTGTCGTACTTATCAGTTTAATTAAAGTACTAATGGAAATTAAAGTAAAAATTTATTAATTTAATTGAAAGAAAGAAATTAGTTCGTGTTTTATTTAGCTGAATGAATGATTAAAGAAGAAAAACTGTTCGAAATCCGATAGAACTGTACTATAAAAAACTGTGAGTGTTTGTTATTGCTATTTATTTAAAATGAATTGTTAGAAAAGTGTTTATGTGTTTATTGTCAGTACAGTTTTGAATATGCAACTTCTTTCTGCTGTATTATACTTTACTGTATTGCATCTCACATTATTTTATTTTAATCGATGTTAGTTTATGAATTTTTAAAAATCTAATTTTTACGTTTTAGATCGTAATTTTCTTCGGAATAGAACCTATTTTAATATCTGAATATCCGAGGTCTAGGCGTTACTTTAAAACGGCACACGATAAACACAAGAGGCCTAATAAACACAACATTGCGGAATCAACATCAGGCTTTATTATCCATTCCTCGTCATCGTACCTCTTTCACCGTGTCAGTTTGTCGCCTATGCAACGTCTTACCTCGTCATGTCAGGGATTGCCGAACAGTTAATCAATTTAAATTAAGAATTACATACTTTTACATGGAATTGTTTGTGAGTGTTAGCCGATTTTTTTTTTATAGATTATTCTGTGTTTTGTATAAATTTTCATTTAGACCTGTTATGAAGTGGAATTAGAATATAAATTGTAATTACCCTATTTAATTATGTATCATGTTTAGTCAATATTTCATTATACTGTTTATAAGCTTCTTAATGTGCATGATAACGATTTTATATTTCAGTATTAGTCCTACTATTAATATTACTACGTTTTATTGTTTCAATGTATGTTTAAATTCTGGTAGTGTAGAAGAGAGGGCCTCATCACCTTAACTTTACCAGAATAAATAAATAAATAGATAGATAGATAGATAGATAGATAGATAGATAGATAGATAGATAGATAGATAGATAGATAGATAGATAGATAGATAGATAGATAGATAGATAGATAGATAGATAGATAGATAGATAGATAGATAGATAGATAGATAGATAGATAGATAGATAGATAGATAGATTGGTAGGTAGGTAGGTAGGTAGGTAGGTGGATTTCTATAATATCATCCACATCGCCAAGAATCGATCACGCGTACATTTGATTAGTACGAGGAAACACTATCGCTTGGAGTGTGGCCGAGGACAGCATTAAAATGTGTATGGAAAAAAAATCCATATTTGTGGTTGAAACGAAATCACAGCACCAGAGTAAAGAGGCAGCATCCGAGGACTGCTTGTGCGTGCTTTTCCATGCAAGTACGAAACAATCTGACAGTGCACTCCAATTAAGAAATTTTGACAGCACTTCATGAGCGATGTGCAGTGCACAGCACATTCCGCAAATATGCGTGCACACGCATTGCACGCACTTGCGGCGAGGTTGATGAGTTTGCTTGGTCATGTCTATCACCGAAACGCTGACAAGCTCGCAACTGACAGATGATTCAAGGAAGTATTTCTGCTAATAATGTCGCCAATCCTGTAAGGCAACACAATAACAATATTTACGAACTGAATATAAAGCACACGATTTCAGACATGTACAGTTCTCACGTTATTTTCAACTTAATAAAATGTCATGAATACGTTCCGGTCGGGCTTTAATGTGGACTGAGCTTCCCTTTATTTTAGTTTCTTGTTGCTGATATACCGGCAATAAAACATTATTCTGGAGAAGTTGTCGAATTATAACAAGAAAAAGGGATTAAGCCGAGAAAAAGTAGTAGGCCTACTATAAAATTGTATTCGCAAGAACTTACACTTGGATAATCCGGGACATCAACTGGGGTCACCAGCGTGGAAAGACGACACTCTTACGCCGGGAAAGCAGTATCTCTTAATTGAGTAGACCTATGTATGGGCATTGTTCTCGAAAATAAATTCACTTATTTAGTCTACATTGTTATGCTGTAGTTAGGTCTATAGTGTACGCAGTTACTTCATGTTATGCACAAATTAAGATAAATGTACAGTTTAAATAAACAGTGCCATGAAAATGAAAAAAATATATATGTATTATTATTATTATTATTATTATTATTATTATTATTATTATTATTATTATACGCATTATGAAACCTTCCCTAGTACAAAGGCATACTAGAATTCGCCTTGGCGAGACCTGTACTTTGTTACGACAGTGAGGCATGGACATTGAGGAAGACAGACGAAAACAGAACAACGGCCAATGAAATTAAATTTATGAGATATATAGCGGGATATACGAAATGGGATCACAAACGCAATGAAGATATAATGAAATAATTACAACTAGAACCTGTAATTAATCACGTAAAACATTATCGGAACAACTGGATAAATCATCTGCATCGCATGCGTAGAGATAGAATCCCAAAAGTCATGCTGTACTATCGTCCAAACGGGAAGAGATCTCTAGGTCGTCCAAAGAAGCGCTGGATTGAAAATTTAACTGTGAGATCGTAATAGGCCATATGGCTTAATACTTGAAGGGAAGAAGAATAAGAAGTTTAGCAAGAAATAAGAAAACTGCCATTTTACGTAATTTTGCATCACGTGAATTTCGTGACTAATAGTAATAAGAATCGAGACCGAAATTACAACGAAAGGTTCAAATCATTCTTAATATTAATTTTTCTTAGCAAGATATTTTTCTTTCTGTACGTATTTTACTGTTTCCACGACAGACCAGTAAAGGCTGGTTCACAATAAACCGGAAACGACAACGAGAACGGAAATATTGTTAAAATAGATGTATTTAAATGTGAGCATTCACAATAGTTAATTGTGAATGCTCACATTTAAAAACATTTATTTTAACAATATTTCCGTTCTCGTTTCCGTTGTAGGTTTATTGTGAACCAGCCTTAATCTGTTCTGTACTTAGCGCCAAAAATTTCCGAATATACTGCCGTCTGGTCGTCTGTCGGAAGACAAGAGAAGTAAGCTTAGTTGTGGTAACCGCTAAATAGCTTAAGTAGAAACCCCCCTAGAAAGAAAAAAATTTGTTTACTAACTTAATCATATTTGAATAAATTTTTACATTATAGTAATGAATGATTGCCCACAAATGTAGGCCTACTAAGTACATAGTTAGATGTGTGCAGAATATGATAGACCTAACTGTAGCTTTCTGAGGAAATGGCACATAAGTTAACTACCTAGCAAAGCTATCCCATTACAAGTCTCGAAAGGCCCTTAGGATGGCGGGATGTTAAGTCTCCTATTTTACGAGATAGTTGGCAATGAGTAATAGTAGGGACTGTCAGTCCTACATGCTGGTCGCATTTTCTACCAAGGAAACATCTTGATGCTCATTTCCGTTAGAGCCATAGCGAGCCCGGAAGAATTAGATCAATGCGAAAAATCCATGATCCTATCGGGAATTGAATCCGCCACCTTCCGAAACGGGACATAGTTTCTAAAACTAAGCAAAAAAAAAAAAAAATGCAACTAGATTTTTTTTTTTACCTGACGCACGGGCTATTATAAAAACAATTTTTAGGATCTAAAATACTTCTAACAATATTAATGCTTATAACTATAATATATTATTCTAATGTGATTTTCGGTCAATCCAGTTCACAGTTCCTAGATCATATAATATGCTAATGCAGAGTATTTCCCGAAAATTCCGAAATCGACATTTTTGTAGCGTCACAATGATTGTATCGTATAAAGTTAAAGTAAAAAACCCACACATTCCGCGAATAGGACATGGAACACTGTTGGTAGAAACTGTGTGTAATTCAGTAATGCACCGATAGGATGCGCTGCGCTGTATTGATTGATGTTGATTATCTTTTTGATGACGTGTACTGGATATGTGCAGAATAGCTGTAAATTAATTCTGTCACCTATAAACTTGCCCACTCGACATTCAGTATGATTTATTAGGTGCTGAAGTGGAGTATCTTTCAGCGGCGCCGCTGGTATGGGAAAAATGCAAAGAATGATTTCAGTGTAATTATCTCTCTTTCTTGCCGCTTCTTACTTAGTTTTTATCAGTGCTTAACTTATATTTTTATTTTTATGCCAGTAATATGAACCGGCGTGAGGGCCACCTCGTGCTCTTGTCCTTTGCAGTGACTCGTTTTAAAATGAACATAAAGGCAACATTTTTATTACCCAATTTATCGCACTCAACACTAAATTACTCCCATTTTGAATTAATTTGATTCATACCACCTCTATCTTTGTCTCATCTCGTCTCATCTACCTCTTATGTTGGTCTAACGTATTTTATTTACCTTAATTATGTATTGTCCTATCTATGGATATTTCATCGTACAGTATGTTTCATATCCCACATCTCATTCTGTTGTTCGTGAGAGCGGGCACGTTAAGCTGGAAGTCCTATGTCGTAGATCAGTGGAAAATAAAATAATCCATTTTATTCTGTCTATATTCGTCTTAGTCCGCATAGCCTCTGTCCTATATCCATAGTAAGTCGTCTATATCCATTTTATGTCTATATCCATATTATGTTGTGTATATTTATTTTTGCCGAAGATTATATGTCCATCTTATGCCGTCTATATCTATTTTATGCCGTAGGCTACATATCCATCTTACGTCATCTATATCAAACTCATACCGTCTGCAGAAATCTTATACAGTTTATATGTATTTCACGCCGTCTGTATCAATCTCGTGCCGACTGCATCATCCCATGCAGTCTATATCCATCTCATACAGTACCTCTGTATCAATTTCATGCCGTCTACATTAATCTCATGGTTCTATATCCGTCTCATGCCGTCTGCATTAATCTCATGCAGTCTATATTCATCTCATGCCGTCTCCATCAATCGCATGCAGTCTATATCCATCTCATACCTCTGTCAATCTCATGCCGTATGCATTAATCTCATGGGTCTATATCCATCTCATGCCGTCTGCATTAATATCATGCAGTTTATATTCATCTCATGTCGTCTCCATCAATCTCATGCAGTCTATATCCATCTCATACCTCTGTATCAATCTCATATCGTCTCCATCAATCTCATATCGTCTCCATCAATCTCATGCAGTCTATATCCATCTCATGTCGCCTGCATCAATCTCATGCATTCTATATCCATCTCATGTCGTCTGAATTAATCTCATGCAGTCTATATCCATCTCATGTCTGCATCAATCTCATGCAGTCTATATCCATCTCATGTCTATATCTAATGCCGTCTATAGGCCTATCCATCTCATGCCGTTTATATCCATATCATGCCATCTGTATCATCTTATGCAGTCTATATCCATCCGATGCCGTTTATATTAATCTTATTCCGTCTATATAACTCTCTTATGCTGTCTGTATATCCAGGTTAGGTTAGGTCAGGCTACGGTGGCTACGGGTGGGTTAGGACGACCCTTTGCACGTCGTCCATACTGAGGCCTATTGTGCACCCCGAAGTGTATGGAATGAATGAGAATGAGGGTGTACTAGCCCACCGGCTGCATGTGACCTCTCATCTACTCCTACCTTCCCCTGCTCTAAGTTCACACCGGCAAGGTGACCAAGCAGCACAGGATCCATTCCAATGGCCCTTCCAAAGTGCCGAAGCGCTCTTGGAAGTGCTCTTAAGGAATGAATCCTGGCAGAGATATTGCTGAAGGCTAGGAACTCAGGAATGGTTATAAAGAGAACGCCCCCTCCCGTAAGCGGATGAAGACATTTGTGTTGACCTGAATATGGCTATTGAATGAGATGAGAAAGATGAATGATATGATATGAAATCTAAATTCTTTTTCTACGTGGAAGAGAAAGGAAAAATGGATCGTGGCAATGAACATTTCAACCCGGCATTTGCCTAAGTAACTGAGGAAAACAACAGAAAAACACAGTTGCTCCGGGAATCGAACCACGAACCTCCTGAATGCGAATTCCATGCGATATGCGTGAGCCAATTCGCTCGGTTTTGTGTATCCAACTCATGGCTCCTATTTCCATATCATGTCGTCTGTCTGTATCTTCATCTAGTATACATCCATCTCATCTAGTCTTCATGATCGTCAGCCATCATTATCATAAAGTTCAGAGTTTGATCCTTTGACTTTATATCATCTTTACGTTTGTGAAAATTTTAAAACAGGACAAGTCTACAAGAAACCATACTGTGACATTGTTGTCAGCATGGTAAAAGGCCACTCAGCCTAAGTTTAGCACGGTATAAACTGAAGAGTGTACTGTACTCCTAGTCCCAATGGGAGATACATTATTATTTTGTGCGGGGAATGGAACTGTGGTCCACTGGTTTTGAAGTTAGAATTATACTGCTATATAAAGAACGACTTTTTTTTTTGCATCATAGGATTAAAGTTTGTCTTGAATGTTTCTTAAATAATTGGCAATATATTACCATATTACACCGTGAGATGCCTTTGTGTACGACAAAATAATTTGCAAGCTTCAACTGGAAGCAGTTGCAGCATGGTGCCGACACACGTGTCACGATATTTTCCTGTTTTGATCCATATTCAATGAACCGAAATACATTATTTTTTATCCCGGTAACACTTTACATGTTACAACTAAAGGAATTAAATGTAGGAACGTCACATTTCCACCCCTACCGCGGTATAAAACATCTGCTGCCGGGAGATAAAATTGTAACCGCTCTGATAGAACTGCAGAGCCATCAAGGGTACTCGTGATGGTATCTGTGACAAATGAGAGCGGATGTGCGCAGTTCTAAGTGATCAATATTCATAATTGCATTAATTAAAGTGTCCTGTGTCTCGATAATTACTTCAACTTGGACGAGTGTTTTGCGGTCAGCTGGCGTCATCGGACACTGGAAAACAAAGCCATTGTGAACAGATGGCAGCACGCGCGCCCGCATGTAGTATTATTATAATACATCGTTTTGTGTCTGTGTGTGTGATGATTACTTCGTATAGTTCCAATTTCACTTTCCCTATACTACTGTTACGGAGAAAGTACAGAGAAGGCAAATTTTAAACCCAAAGATTGGCGTGCCTCACTCTGTGTTTAGACTTGATAGATGTGAACTAGTCATACTCCTTCAATAGCAGTTAATGAATAGTCAAGTGTAGGCTATATAAGTTATAAATTTTTATAAGCGACAGTTTTGTGAACTTTTGGTAAATTTAGTAGAAATCAAAGAAAATTCTTGCGTCATGAAGATGGTCGAATGTAATTGAGGTGGTCCCTTTTTAAGGTGACTTGTTAAAAGGATAAAAAATGCAACTATTTTATATACCGGTATGCTTATAATTATATTCGGAAGGACAGTTGAAAGAAGAACAGTTTTGGCTTCAGGAAAGGAAAAGGTATGAGAGTTGCAAACAATCGACGAAATATATCTAGAGAAGAATAAAGACGTGTATATAGTATTTGTGGACTTAGAAAAGGCGTTTGACAGTGTGGATTGGAATAAACTGATGGGGATCCTAAAGAAAATTGGTGTGGATTGGAAAGAGAGGAGGCTGTTCAGTAATCTTTATATGAAACGAGTCAGGGTCAGGTTAGGAGAAGAAATGCCGGAAGGAAGTGAAATAGGGAGAGGAGTAGGCTACGTTAAGGATGCCCTTTATCACCTATCCTGTTCAACATCTATTTGTAGGATTTAGTGAAGAATATGGAAGGGGTGATTGTAAGCAGAGAGGAGATGATATTAAGGGATATGCTACTGGAGCTAAATAACGGCAGTGATGCAGTATGGGATGAAGATAAATGCAAACAAGACGAAGACCATGGTCATAGGAAGATAAGTAAAGAAGGTAAACTTGCGAATTCTAAATGAAGCAGTAGAGCAAGTGGACAGCTTCAAATACTTGGGATGTACTATAAGCAGTAACATGAGCTGCTGTCAGAAAGTTAAAAGAAGGATAGAAATGACAAAGGAAACTTTTAATAGAAAAAGGAGCATTTTCTTCTGACCTTTTGAAAAGGAACTAAGGACGAGACTAGTGAAGTGCTTTGTGTGGAGTGTAGCACTGTATGGGGCAGAAACATGGACATCACGTAGAAGTGAAGAGAAGCGAATAGAAGCACTTGAAGTGTGAATATGGAGAAGAATGGAACGTGTGAAATGGACAGACAGAATAAGAAACGAAGCTGTGTTGTAAAGAGTGGGTGAAGAAAGAATAATGCTGACATTGATCAGAAAGAGAAAAAGAAATTGGCGGGGTCACTGGCTGAGAAGAAAGTGCCTACTGAAGGAAGTAATGGTGAACGGGAGAAGAGTTCGGGGCAGAAGAAGATATCAAATAATAGACGACATTAAGATATGTGGATCATATGCAGAGACTAAGAAGAAGACAGAAAATAGGAAAGACTAGAGAATGCTGGGTTTGTAGTGAAAGATCTGCCCTTGGGCAGAACACTATGAATGAATGAATAATTATATTTCGATAATATTAATTGTATTGCATAAATGTACTTATTCAAATCACTGCGTCATAATAACCAATAACTATACATTAAAATTATTTAAAGTCTGTTTTCTGAAACCTAAGTACATTTTACAAGTTATTAATAGGCCTACACTCTGAAGAAAAACTATTTGAGCTAGACATACGAAATTTCAGGTTATCTTATCAGATCTACAATAATGCTACCAAGTTACATTTTCTAAGCTGTGACAAAATAAAATGTAGTTATATATTCACAACTTTCGCATTGCTCAGCAACCATTTCCCCTTAGAAAGTCGTATTGTGCCCCAGAAAATTGTGAAGTTACAGAGGAGAAAGATCTCAATGAATCAGATGAGGATAAAGGGATATAGCCTACATAAGGTATATATTTTTAGGTGTAAGATTTAACAATAAATTGGCAAAGGAATCATACAATTTTTTTTTTTAAATTTTGTAAGGAAATTCGGTGCATTTTTTCATTCACTCCATATTACTTTACATAATTGTCGATAATTATTAATTATTTTTAATGTCCTGATATTGTATCTTAAACTAGAGAAAGTGAATATTTATCACGCCTTTCTGGTTTCTGATGAAAAAAATAATGTTGTCATGTATTGTGTTCAAAGGTGGATTATCCCTTAAAAACCTAGAAAATTCCTAAAATGCTTTAAATGTATTGTGGTTTCACTGAGAAACTGTAAAAATCACCCAAATATCTTTTTAAAAACATCTAAATCCATTTAAAATAGCGCGACATATTAAAAAAATGAATTTAAAAACTCAGGTTCCTAGCTATATTGCGTCTAATATTTCTACGATAAGTGCATATTTTATAACATAAGAAGAAAGAATGAAAGAAAGCTAGATAGGAAGAAAAAAGGAAGAAGTTAAAGAAAGAGCGAGAAAGTAGACAGATAGGAAAGAAGGGCCGAAAAATAGCAAGAGAGATAAGACAAAAAAAACAGAAAACAAGAAGAAATTAAATCAATGCCTTAGTAGTGTTTGGTTGTAGACTGTTCAGATATGGCAAAAGAAAAAATGTATCCCGTATCTGCAGGTCTTTCTGCATGGGAAGGAAACTGAAACTGAAAACGCACAGCGAAATCAGACGTGGACAGAATTTGGGAGCGATGACGGGTTGTAACCGGAATATGCAGGGGTTTAATCACCATTTCACCCCTGGTATCGCCGCCCTTGACTTGTTAATGATTTTTGTGTAGGGGAGGCATGTTTTAATGGGCGCGCCGCGCTTCTGGAACATGGCGTGCCCATTATTGGCACGCACGAACCTAATCACGTCACCAAATATCTCGCGCGTCGCTCGTGTGACACGGTCTGTCTCGTATCCTGGCAACTGGGAATTGTCCAGGCATTCCTCGTGGGACTTCATTATCACCAGCGGTTCAAGTCCGTTGAAATGTTGTGGATTAGGCTGTTTAACAAGCAAAGGCAGTCCCGAGAACACAATACCTTTGTGTTCACAAAACTCACGAGGTACTGAAATTCGACAGCGATATTATGATGCCATTGTGGGTGCACCGTTAGCCGAATGAGTCAAGTCGTCAAGTTTTGCCAGGCAGAACTGATCTCTGTCATTATCTCAGCACTTGGTTGTAAATCGTGCCGCCTTCACTCTTGTTCTTCTACCGGCTTTTTGTGCATCGTAGTGAGCCTGTTTAGCAAATAGAAGATATCGCACTAGGTGGTATATATTTTTTTATTATTTAGATGTTGAAATTTTCATATTATATTGTAATTCTCACTTACTCTCTCACTTTACTCTTCAATATTCTTCAAACCTCTAACCCTAGCTAGATATTCGCTCACAACACCATATCACTCCATTCCTAAACACAGAACATCCTTCTACTCTTCATCTTTCACCGTCTCTGCAGCTCATCTCTGGAACTCTCTACCACAACATGTCAGAGACTGTCGGACATTGTCTAGTTTCAAAAATAAATTAAAATTGCACTTTTTGAATTAGGTTCCTTTCAGTTATATGCCCCTTTCTCTGCCATAGTTTTGTAAAAATATAGGCTATATATTTATTTTTCCTTCCTCTCCCCTTTTTGTTCTCTTTATCAGCCGATGAATTTATTATCATAGCCTTTTTATCGTGAATTTTATTTAATTTTCGTATTTCTTTTCTTTTTTATTATTATTTTATTACATTCCATTTTGATATATTCTTCCTTACGTTTTTCCATATTAACCATTTGTACTAAATGATTTGCTTTCACTATATTCCAGTGTATTTTACTTTCTTTTCTTTTCTATTATGGTATTATTTTCATGTTGTTTAGTGTCAATTTTATTATGCTATTATTATTATTATTATTATTATTATTATTATTATTATTATTATATTATTATTATTTTCTTTTTTTTTGTAATATGTTAGTATTCTGTTCTTTAACTTTTTGTTAAATTTTAACTGCTTGTATACTTTGTGACTTGGTAGAGTGTAAGAGAAGGCCCTATGGCCTTAATTCTGCCAGTATGAATAAAGAATTATTATTATTATTATTATTATTATTATTATTATTATTATTATTATTATTATTAATTCTCTGCCGGAAGTTGGAGATCGTAAACAGAATGTTCTAACCATTCTTCGTCTTTCTTGGGTTATTTTGTTTACTTGGTTATTTAACGAAGCGCTATCAACTACTGATGCGCCCAAACTTCTGACGAAGCGGAAAATATGCGAACCACTACTGTAGGTTGGCTGACCTTTCACCCAGCCGCTAAGTCCCAACTCGTCATAATTTCTCTCCGGTGCCGTCACCTATTCTCGATTAGTGGTCGCCATAACATAATTTCTACCATCCTTAATGATGATTTAATCAGACGTGATATTATAACACAATAACTGACTCTATCAAGAAAATCGCATTCCAGTTCCAAGTAACGTGGCACTCCACGCCCCTGCTGGTAGGTGATAAGTACTGCACTAGTGCTCGATTTTATATGTCAGGCATCTCAAGACCAACGCAGAGAAGCTGTTACAGAGAGCAAGTGTAGATAGCGTAGTCAGCTGAGAAGATAAGCGCAATACCCGAAGATAGCCGATCTTTGATTCATGTTAAAGCGTGAGCGAACTAAGTTGTGCGCTAAGCGAAGGGTCCCGGGATCGATACCAGGCCCCGGAACAATTTTTCTTTCAAATTATTCAGAATATTCAGTTGTTTATAGCCTACATCTAATTTATTTGTTCTCACATCTTTTGTTTTCTATCGTCTACAGGTTTATATTGCAAGCGAAGTGAAATCCCTTCCTTGCTTGATCGTTCACAAATATGGTCTACCTATTGAAATAGGCACTGAATTTTCGACTTCGACGGCCTCTAGCATTTCCGGACAAAAGTTTATTGTCAGAATGACTAGCATTGATTACTCCTATTAACTCACAAAGGTCCCACACCTGTGGAGTAACGGTTAGCGCATCTAGCCGCGAAACCAGGTGGCCCGGGTTCGATTCCCGGTCGGTTAAGTTACCTGGTTGAGATTTTTTCCGAGATTTTTCCTCAACCCAATATGAGCAAATGCTGGGTAGCTTTCGGTGTTGGACCCCGGACTCATTTTACCAGCATTATCACCTTCATCTCATTCATACGCTAAATAGCCTAAGATGTTCATAAAGCGTCGTAAAATAACCTACTAAAATAAAACCTCACAAAGTTTGTCGGTCGAACTCTTCTACACTCTGTATAATGTATTTAGCCATTCAGTGAACCAGTTTTCTCAATCCGTAAATGTAAAACATTCTGAGTGCCAGAGGACACATTTGTCAGTTTGCACAATGCATATAGGTACACTAAGAAGTGGTCTTCGCTTCATCGTCGCATGATGGAGTGCTGGCTGCACGACTGTGGTAATTCAGACAGACTCGTGACTCGCTCGGTTACTCAGGGCTCCCCTCACCCTGTTTGCCGCTAATCGAACTTGCGCCCCCCGATGATATCACATCTGTTCGACGAGGGGTGAGTGGCACGTGTAAAAGGGGAGGAAGTAGGAAGGAAGGGAAGAGATTACGAGGGGAGGATCTAGTCGGGCAGGTGTTTGCGCTCATCCCCGGGGTCAACCTGGCTAAGGGTGCGAATTGCAACCGCTCCAGGTGTGGACGTATAATAAAAGTGGCTCATTATAAAAACCGTCCCCAAAGACGGGGTTGTGGAAGTGAGAGGGTACGTAAATACATATTTCCCGATCAGTTTCCGAACGATCCTGAAAAACGTTTGTTGGAGTTGGAATACTCGAAGGGTTTGTTTCAGAGAGGAAGGCACTTACACATACATATGTGTGCCCAGTTGTGGAGGGGACTTACCCTAATTTTAACCATCCGTATTTTACAATATAATAGACAGTTGGTTAACGACTGCGAAAGAAGAGACCGTGGTTCGTTCCCACTTATATACTGGGGAATTTACAAACAACGTGGTTTCAAGAAAGGTTTCATCTAAAACTTCTGCTTCCTTATTTTTGCTATTCCATTATTGTTTCAGCACACATCATCTTTCCTGTGGTGTCCATTCTTTTGGTGTCATTTCATCTGTCATTCTTTTTAGTGTGTCCTGACCATTCCAATTGTTTTATTTTATGAAGTCTAAAATTGAATTCTGAACATCCATTTTTTCTCTAATAATTTCGTTTGCAGAACCTCTTCAAAAGTCAATTTCTCCTGCCACTAATTTTTCCTTTAATTGAAAGTTCAGAGTCTCTACTTCGGAGCAATAATCATAATACTTCTGACTTTTTGTATGTTTAGTCAACTGTCCGAAGACAGGTTTGGCATCACTTATAAGGCAACTAAGCCACGAGATAATGGGCTAGGGTGGCTAGTTCCTTTTTCTCTCCACTGCACATATCGCTGACTAGTAACATATTAGGCATTATATTATTCAGACTTCAGATGTATACAAACAATATTGTTCGTCCTCTGACATCGTCAAGTGAGATGTACTGCCTGATAATAGATGTAGATATCAGCGAGAACCTCAGTCAGAAGTGACTTTTGACTATGGATTTTAAAATTTTAGTTTTTGTTTTGTAATTGGCCTATGCTTATTTAAGAAATCTCCATTTAGTGTGAATATAGTCGACTTTCCTGAATTTATTAATTGTTTATGCTCGACCATGCCTAAATGTAGTAATTATACACCTGTTAGCAGGCCTTTAATGGACCTCATTAAAGTACACCTATTCATTAAAGTTCAGGTATTCCACCAATCAGAAAACACCATTGTAGCAAGTATCGATTATTCTCGGATATTCTCGGATATGCAATCGAAAGACAACTAGCGAAATGTCACGGAGGCTGGAAATCCAATACTGTCGCAGAAGGTTATGTTCTGTTACTATAATAATTAGCGTTAATTGTAAATAATATTAAAGTAAATTCAATTTGTCATCTCGTTTTTCAATGTCTAAATCAATTTCAAGGTTATATAAAGATTAATGTCTATTTTACTCTCTAGATTATATCAAGGTCAATGACATTTGTTTCTCGGAAAAAATCAATACTTTTGCGTCTGCGTACATCTCACAATTTACGAGATATTGCACAAGGTCAGTTCCGCTCCCCAGTCAGATAAGAATAACATGAATACTTCTGAATAATTTCAAGTTAGAAATATGGTCGAGCATAAAAAAGTCGTATGAAACTTGCCTATAATGGTAATTAAGACGCTCATATGAAAATTATGAAATTCGCTTGCGCTCGTTTCATAAACATACTCGCGTCTTAATTACTACCATTATAGGCTCATTGTATAATGTAATATTAATTTTTTTTGTATTGTTTCCCATAATTTGTAATTTTTCATTCCAAGATATTTGTATTCTTCTGCATGTGCAATTGCTCTCTTTCCTTCTTATAGTTTTAAATTTCGATGAATATCTCCAGTACTCACAAGTTTGTTTTCCGCATATTTACATTTACAACCAATTTTTAATATTCCTACTTCTAGATTTTCCTGGTAATGTATGCTATATCTTCATATTCTTGAGCGAAAAGGAGCTGATCATTAACAAATTATAATAACTATGTAACTTAGTTGTGTTATCATCAATTGAAATTCTCATATTCTTAAATTCTTTTTTCCAAATCTGTAAGGTTTTCTCTGTGTAAATTTCATACAGTGTAGGTGTCAAGCAACATATTTTGACGTAATCCTTTTGCAACCTGAAAACCATGTGATGAATGTTTTAGTATATCATCAAAAGAATACGAAACGTTTAGGATATTTGGGTCTTAATGTGTATGGTAGAGTGTTTTTCCTAATTATTTCTGTAACGTCTTAATAATGGTAAGTTACAATGAATTGTGAGTACATTTATAGTGGTTCAGTACTTAAATATGTGTTCCAAGTTTGCTAACACATTAACGTTTTAATTCGTATACGACCCTGTCTTCAGCTGCGTCTTGATGACTTCTCGCTAGCAAGAGATCACAGCCAACGTGGTCCTTTCATCGGAGTCGCAGTCTATCCAGTGCCCTTCTACCTGTTGGGTAATTCTCCATCGCTCCTGGTTACATGGTCTCGGCATTGTAGTCTTAGGCTTTTCACCAACACTACTACATCTGCATATTTATAGAGAGTTCTTAATTCCTATGTTTTCCAATTCTCTAAGAATTATTACATTGAATCAAGTCAGAAATCTTTCTCAAAATTTTATTTTCGAAAGTGGTAAATGATTTTTCCGACTTTTTGGTTAAAGTTCAAGTCTCTGCTGAATATGAAGAGTTCACTGCAAGAATTATGGATGTCATTTGGAATAGATTTTGCAGGAGAAGGAATTGAAAGTTTGAAATGCTTAGCGCTCAAAACTTAACTGTGATTTTCCGATCATTACTGGACAGTGACTATCAGTGTTAATGCCATATAACTCTCTATGTACATTCTATATGTCTTAAGCTATACATTGACAGTCTTGATTCATTTTCGACAAGAAAGTGACATCCATCATTCTTGCAGTGGACTCTTCATATATAATAAGATAGTAACATTACTTCATAGCATCTTTCTTTTATTGTTCTGGAGAAGGGTTTGGAACTTAGGAGTTTTTCGAACACTTATAATAACTATTTATTTTTACATTAGCCAAGAGGTTTCAGTTTCCTTCTCAAACAGGTTTTCATCATTAATAATACAGCCCAGACATTTCAACTGTTTAACTTTTCTATATTCCCAATTGTCTATCTTCGGTGTATTTATATTATTAGAATTTATTGATATTTTCATATATTTTATTTTATAAGCATTAATTTTAAAACTAATGTCTTCTGTCTCATTAACAAGAACTTTGAACAGGTTCTTGACGTCTTCTGTACAAAGAGGTACATAGGCCTATATTAAATTTATAGAAATGTAAGTGGACATTATTTTCATGTTAGCGTTTTAAATTGAATTTTCCATAAGACAATTTTAAAAAAGTAAAAGAGATAGTTCATCTTGTTGCTGAACACTATAGTTCACTAGAACGATATCAGAAACATTATTACCTATTTTAATATTGTATTTGGAACCCTCTATACAAACTTTAAGGAAGGGAATGGGTGAAAATTGGCTAATATTTGGATAAAACTTCGTTTATTTCAGAAAATCAAGCTATAAGTAGTAGAAAATTAAGCTTTAGGCCTACACTTTGACGAAGTTTTAGAACTCTACGACGGTTATGTAATTAATTACGCTATTTTTAAGAAAGGCTGCGATAATTAAGTTCAAAATGCTTGCAGATTTTCGAACTCATTGTCCTGCACTTTTTTTTGCTCACTTCTCTGCATTCACATTGCTAAGGATTGCACAAATTCTATGCTAGGGAGCTGAAATTTTTATTGCATGTTCTTTGATGTATACTTAACAAGTTATATTATAATTTTTTTGGAAAATAAAATAACTTTTGAATAAAAACTAAAATGTTTGTATGCGCTTCGTAAATGTGAATATGAATAGGTTTAATTGCCACCCTCTTTTTACAAGACAAAACTCAAAAGTGTGAGAGCATAGGCATTTTGTTAAAGAAATCAAAGATATTGCTAAAATTTCAAACATGATATACTCAAAATTTGGGGGAGATGAAAATTTTTTAAACTATGCAAATGATTATTTTTTTAAATTTTAAATGACTCCTAAAGTACTGAACCTATAAACATAAAACTTAAAACACATCATTACAGATATTAATAGAATGATGTGTACAAAAACTCAAGTCTCGAGCTTAAAAATACATTAAATAGAAATTTCCCAAGCCCCTCCTTTAATTAGCTGCACTAATTTATGTTTTATACCTTTTTTTAACACTGACCATAAATAATCTCTTCTTACTCAGTCATAGGCTTTCTCAAAATCATTGAAAAGTAGACATAGTATTTTCCGAATTCTCTGAAATTTGGGCACTAGTTATTGAAGGATGGCCATAAGCATTTGAATTAAATGAAATTAAATTTATAGCAGCATATAAAATACTCTCCTTTACAGTCCGGTCTTCTTAAGATTAAGAAATCTGACCTACATGTGTGCATAGAAACTACCATATTCTTGTAAAGTATTAAAAATTATTTTAAAATTATAAATTATATTACCTGGCGTTTCAGTATTTTTAATGTTTCCTCTCTGTAGTTTATGATACAATGTAAATAATTAACCTTTGATGTTGTTGTGTGCGACGGAAGTATGATGTCACGGACCCAGAAATCTGAAACAGGTTGCCCTCGTTGTCTAGTCATGTTGGACCTGGAAGTGACTGTCACTTCGCATAAACAAACAATGACTGGCCAAGGTCAGTGGTCAGTGATTCTGGGACTCGCCATATGGTTCACACACACGCACGCCACTTTTCGGTGCGAAACCTTGTGTTCGAATCTGAAATCAATTATTTTCAAATTTTCTCTTCACAGTTAGTTTAAAACATTATCTTAACAATAATCTTGTAGCTTTTTCATCACAATTACTTTCAAACTCTTTCTTCGCAATTACTTTTTAAACTCTTTCTTCGCAATTAATTTTAAACTATTTCTTTGTAATTATTTTTGAACTCTTTCTTCGCAATTACTTTCATACTCTTTTTTCGCAATCTCTTTAAACTTTTTCTTCACAATTACATTCAATCTTTTTCTTCACAGTTACTTTTAAACTTTCTTTTCACTTTTTTCACAATTACTTTCAATACCGGTATTTTTCTTCACAAATCAATACTTTCAAACTTTTTTTCACAAAGATTTTCAAACCTTTCCTTCATAAACACATTTAAACTTCTTCACAAATTCCAAACTTTTTCCACACAATTTATTTTATTTTATCTTGACAATAATTATTTTCA
>NC_091129.1:86606411-86691411 GCF_040183065.1 Periplaneta americana | reverse complement strand
ACTCACTCCCCAGCGCAATTCATGATCAGCAGAGAAATGTACTACCGCCTAAGCTACTTCTGTGTCTATGTTCCTTTGTTAAACATCCCGATTCTCAAATAAGATTAAATCATTTTTTTGTCAAAATACCTTTAGATATTCTACCGAATACTATTCATAGCTTTACACCGGATTTGGAAAAGTCGATGTCTTCGATTATAATCACACAATCTATTTGCATTTAATGTTAACTTTAAATAATAATTTTCATAATTTAAATATTCAGCTGTTGAATAGGAATGGCGAAAATTCTAAAATTAGTATAGGGCAGCCGTAAGTGAATGGACTTACCGATCATGTGGTCAGCTTGATATTCGAAATCGAGTGATCACTAGTTTTCCCTGTAAGAGCTTCCATTTGAACGACATTAAAATGAAAAAAGAGATATATTTAATGATGTTATGTTTTCCGTGTTGAATAATGAAGTTCCTGAACATTTGTTATGGATCACTTCACACTGGAGAAATTTTGCCACGCTGCATCGATTTTCTTGCAGTCATTAACGGTTGACGAGAGCTGTTAAAAACAAAGCGGGCCTCATCTTGCAAGTAAAGGAAATGTTGAACTTGCTTCGGAAGATCCTGTCTGCCTGTCAGTCTGTCTGCATGTCAGCGGAGCGATGGAGAAGGGATTTTGATTACATTATAATGCTTAACCTTATTACAAACCTAAACAAAGCTTTTGAACCGGATCAACAAACACAAACAGCCTCTTAAATAAGCCATTAGATTAATCTATACCGCTGTAATAGGATTAAAATTTACGAAACTGAATTTCTTACCACGGAGAAATAGTACGATGAGCTGCGAACAACAGCGGGGTATCTCCAATTTTCTTTCCGTCGAAAATGTTTCAAGATATATAAAGTCTTTACCGCATTTAATTTAATAGAATGCTTGGCCTAGCAACACTCCTTGGACAGAATAACCACTAAATATAAGAGTGGAACGAGATTTAGAGTTAACTCGAGTTAAAACTTAACTTTAAAGAGAGACACATCTGGCATCAAGTTACTAATGTCCTATAGTGCAGTTACTGTTCAAGGATCGCTGTCAGAAATGAATGCTATGGTATCTTCCGGTATTTCAACATCTTTTCTGTATTAAGATTTCGTATAATTTTTTAAAACACAAACATTATAATCTATACAATATTAACTCTTAACCCGAAAACTATATTAAAATCACACTTGCTTAGAGATCGGTCTAGGAGACCGGGGATATTTCATTATTGCCCCCATGAGTAATTTATACACTTTTAATTCAAGTTGTCGACACTTACGGTCACCATGCTCTGAGCTGTCAAGAGGAAGGGACATTTTTAGTCATTCAACAATTAACGACATAATCAAGAGAGCATGAACATCTTCTGGTATCCCTGCTATTTTAGAACCCACTGGGATTAGTCGCATGGATGGAAAGCGCTCTGATGGATTAACCTTGGTCCCGTGGAGCAGAGGAAAATCGCTAATGTAGCATAGGACATGCATGGATACCTTAGCTCCATCCCTCTTGCCGTCAACTTCTAAAATCGCAAGTTCTGCAGCAGAATCTGCCGTATGCAGTAAACGTCATAAATAAGTACATCTAGTAGACAATTACATCTTCATCGTATGCTGTTGAAACAATAGGCTCCTGGTGTAAAGAAGCAAAAGACCTGCTTTCCGAAATTATTGGTAGAAGTTTGGTGACTGTTACTGGAGACCCTCACTGCACCAATTATTATTTACGGCAACGAATAGGAATAGCCATCCAACGTGGAAACACAGCCAGCATTTTGGGAACCATTCCAGACGCCAATTCTCTGGATGAGATTTTCCTTATTTGAATATCTCAAGCGATTGCAGTTTTCTTTTCCTAACGTATTAAAACAAATCAGGAGTCACAATGAAATTTTGTATTCACAGAGATTTAAAATGAAATTGTAACAGTTTTCATCTGTAAATTAAAGTATTCAAGATAATATATTTTACCAATGAACATATATTTTAAAATAAATAAAATTTATAATATTTAATTCTAGACAATATATTTTTATCAGTTAACCAGAAGCAGGTTACAGATGTCTCTAGGAACAGCTGCACTATCGAAGTTTCTAGAAGATGTGGTAATACCAGGTAGAACTCGAATAATATTGTGAAGGCGTTTCTCTGGTTTTTCGTTGGGGTTGTCTGTACCATGCAATCTTGTCTTTTCCACAAGGATCGCTGTCAGAAATGAATGCTATGCTATCTCCCGATATTTCAGCATCATCTCTTTAATAGGCTTTAGTATAAGTTTCTAAAATCAAAAAATCAGTATCTATACAATGTTAAACCTTAACCCAAAAGATATATTAAAATCACACTTACAGAAAGATCGGTCTAGGAGACCGGGCATATTTCATTATTGTTCCCATGAGTAATTTACACGCTTCTAATTCAAGATAAAATCTCGTATTTTTGTCAATAAACACATATTTTACAATATATATTATAATTTAAAATTGTTAATTCAGGACATATTTATTTTTATCAATTAACCAGAGGCAGTTTACGAATGTCTATAGAACAGCTGCACTGCCGAAGTCTTTAGTAGATGTGGTAATACCAGGTAGACCTCAAATAATATTATAAAGGCGTTTCTCTGGATTTTCGTTGGGGTTGGCTTTACCATACAGTCTTGTCTTCACAAATGAATGCTATGCTATCTTCCTGTATTTCAGCATCATTTCTGTAATAGGTTTTAGTATAATTTTCTAAAACTCAAAAATTATAATCTATACAATGTTAAACCTTAACCTGAAAGATATATTAAAATCACACTTGCATAGGGATCGGTCTAGGAGACCGGGCATATTTCATTATTGTCCCCATGAGTAATTTATACACTTATAATTCAGGATAATATATTTTTATCAATAAACACATATTTTAAAATATAATTTATCATTTCTAATTTAAGACAATTTTATTTTTATCAATTAACCAGAAGCAGGTTATATATATCTACAGGAACAGCTGCACTACCGAATCTTTAGCATATGTGGTAATACCAGTTAGATCTCGAATGATATTGTGAAGGCGCGTTTGTCTGGTTTTTCGTTGAGGTTGGCCGTACCATACAATTTTGTCTTCTCCAAGATATTTAATTTGTGGGAACGAGATGAGACTGTTTCATCTCTGTTCTCATCTAACAACTTCATTAGAGATATGTATGTCTCTTTCTATCAACTCTTCATCTGAGTCTGAATCTGATATTTCAGTCTGATTAGCACTAAGGATGATAAAATCAAGGTTTGGGCAAAATCATCGAAATGTGGACATTCACCTACTTCATTTTCATCATCAAGTTTATCTTCATCTTTTATTCATTGCTGCATTATTTTCCGAAAATTAGGATCAGTGAGTAGACTATAACTGACATGGTGGGATATGTTTGCAATAACTGTGGAACATAATCAGGAGCAGGTATTTATGGAGATTAATTTTATCATATTTGTATTTTTTTTAATATTGGTATCGGCGGAGATTGCTGAAGATTGATTTATAATCTTGACGGAGATTAATGTAAATTGTAGAAAATACAATTATTTTGGAATTGGAATACTAACTCAGTATGAATATTAATTTCCAGAGAATTAACATTAAACGTTCGTTGGATTCTGGTAAAGGTGCTGTATGGCCAGTAGACAATATTTGTTGGATTGAAACTGTATTTAACACACATTCATTAAAAACGGAAAAACTTGCAGCCCTCAAATTGACACTTTGAAATTATTAGGAAAAATTGAATTCTCCGTCTTTTGAGTTCACTAACATAATCAGAACACCTGGAATACTATGCAATGTATCCTACTTGGATATGTAACGTATTCAAGTGAAAAAAATAATCCGAAAAAAAAACTCAAATATAAAAATCGCTATAAAACGACGCAATAGCAATAATTCACGAATGTGTTCATATTTCGCTATTAGAACTCTATTTCGCGATTGTTTTATCCGCATATTATTAATCAGAATCACTTAATTCCTAAAGTCTATTGTATATCTATTATGTCGTGATTTTCGCGATCTCCGTAAATACCGGCCCTGGACATAATAAAAACTACCGAAAAAAATTGAACACAAAACATACTTCGAACAACATTGAAATTGACGCACTACTACGTAATACGATATACCGGTCTCACAGACCGGCAAATATAGCAGACAATAATTACATTCTGTAATAAGAAACAGCGACAACAATGCACTGAACAGATTTTGGTGACGTCACACAGTACACCTAAAGAAAGACTAAAGGAAACATTGTTCAAAGGATGATACATATTATTAAGCAGTGTTGCAAATATTCAAGAAACAAAATATCATATCGACCTGGCAGGCTGGTATTTCGGGTTAAGGGTTAAAAATAATTAATAGTGTATGCTTAGGAACTTACGGAAGTTTTTGTTAATAAATTTATTTATGTTTTTTTATGAACATGATGTGTGAGTCCGAGAAGCTCTTTTGCAGTAATTGAATATGTATGTCCGTCAAATTGCTTATCAAAATCACAGTGGTATAATTAGCAAAATATTACAACATTTACAGTGTTGAACGTTTTCTTTTTTTTTTTTTTTTTTTTATTTAGCTTCTCTTATGAAAAGGTTGCCAGATTTGACATAATTTGGAAATACACCTAAAAGGTAAAATGGTATACATTTGAATGCCATATACCGCGAGAAAAATAATAGTACGGATTTGTTGGCATTGATATCTAAACCAATCAACAGCCATCGGTTAAGATAACTTCAAATTTCAATTATCAATCCCATACAAGTGATTTCTCAATATCTGAATCGATCCTTTGAGGACACTAATGGCTATTTCCTTCACAATGCTGTGTGTTAGCCCCAGGTTTTTACATTTGTTGGCAAAGAAGGAGGGTATGGTACCTCGTGCTCTCACCATCAGACCTATTACATCAATGTGAGACAGGCTATATTTATCTTTATAGAACAGGATTGTTGGTTCATAGATCCGTTTCCTTTCACTGTCCACCTCATGCGGTTGATCTGCATGTGTCTCAGATCTGATGGTGGGATCAAGATTGTATGCCGAGTTGTTCTTAATGGCAATGATATCAATTCACCGAATACTTCCTTGTGAGGTTAATCCCTGCACCTCTTGATGGACTGTAAATTCTACTTCCTTCAGTGCCTCTGCCAGCATAGAACGGACGGATGTAATATCAACATGGACATATCATTCAGCAACGTTGTTTTTATATGTCTATGTTCATATACAGTACAATCTAGTTTCATATATTTTAATATGTAATCATTGTGTATCTTAGCCATAATATTTCCACACGAAGTATTCATATTCTGTATTGTTATGTGTTCTGAAGATGGCAGTTTATGCCGAAAACGTTTAACACTGTAAATATTGTAATATTTTACTAAATTATAGCACTGTGATTTTGATAAGCAATTTAACGGACATACCTATGAAATTATTATTTATGTTTTAATTGATACTAAAACTGAGCTATCCAATTTATCCGCTACATTTGAGAAATGAAAAAACGAGGGACTATTTGAATAATGACTAAGCTGTTTAAACATCCCATACGTGGAAATTTAAAACCAATTTGGGTAATGACGAAACTGTTTGAATCTCATATGTAGAAATTGGAAACACATGTCACATTTTTTAATTTATTTTCAAAACGAAATGTTACGTTCGTTTGGATCAAATTTCTGCACATTTGAAGAACAAAAGTAAAATTCTTTCAATCATTTATTATCATAATACACTGCTCTTTTAAATTGAATTATTCGTATAGAACAATTTTTATTTAAAAGATAAGCAAAAATGAGGTAAACTATGTTAATCTATTTTGTTTGAAATGTTTCGAAGAATAACCTCTTCAAATTAATGCTATTACTTACGGATCACTCTGTATTATTTGTCCATGCCCTATCACACACATAAAAATGTAGTCAGATTTATTGTTAGTAAAATGTCTATTATTAAAATAATTGAAGGATTATTAATTATAACATCGTCTTTTTAAAATAAATCACAATAATTTTTTGTATTTTCACATTTACATATGGTGTAGGCCTATATGCATTATTATTTGTAATTACATCTTGTAACATTATTTCTCTTTTCCTTCTGTCTTGTCTACAATCCGTCAGACGTTCTTTCCCACGTTTTTTTGACATATTTTCTTTTAACCGGTTCCCTTTTATACATATGTTACTTGCAAACTGCTCTCTATCGGCTGATGTAATAACGAAAATGATGGTGCTGCCCCTACAATCATCTTTAGGAAGTTCAATCTAAAGTCTTACACGAAAGTGTTACTACACATTTTACCCACCCTGTAGGTCCAATATAAGAGTTTTCACGTAAAAGAAAATTAGATTGAGACCAAAATACTTTAATTATAAATAGAAACGTCGAACACTAGTCTAAACAGCGACGCCAAAATATTTTAATCTTGAATGGAGTATAAATAAAATTAGTTGATAACGTTTTTGTTTTTTAGTAGGTTATTTTACGACGCTTTATCAACATCTTTGGTTATTTAGCGTCTGAATGAGATGAAGGTGATAATGCCGGTGAAATGAGTCCGGGGTCCAGCACCGAAATTTACCCAGCATTTGCTCATATTGGATTGAGGGAAAACCTCGGAAAAAACCTCAACCAGGTAACTTGCCCCGACGGGGAATCGAACCCGGGCCACCTGGTTTCGAGGGCAGACGCGCTGACCGTTACTCCACAGGTGCGGACCTTGATAATGTTACACATACTCATTATTAATCAGTATTTTTGAAAATGAACTAAATATTAAGGGCTTATGCGTGTAGAAAATTGTTTTCATTTTCAACAAACAATCGCAAGATGGAATGTGTGTGTGTGTGTGTGTGTTTTTTTTTTTCTCTTCTTGGATGTATATGAAACATTTTCGGGAAGCAATAAAATAATGGAAAATAAATTGTTAAGAATCAAGTGCTTAAAAAAGAGAGGAAAATTTACTCCAAAAATTACCTGGAAGAAATCACATTGATGTTTTTAATATTTTAAGAAACACGATTTTTAATATGTTATTCACATTTCGTATATAATTCGCTACATATTTACAGAGATACAATTTTATATAAATGATCGTACAGTATTACTTCTTCCGAAAAAATTCAGTCTCGTTCAGTTGTATTCAACAAGCCTCTGTCCACAGGCTCCATTGTGTGGGAGTCCCTTCTTCGAGCCTCTAGACGCCTTCTCACGAAAGGGAAAAAGAAATTCGGACTCTGCTGTTTCTTCTCGGGTGGTGACGTCATCAGACTGACGACTGTGGCCACCAACAACGTCACAAAGGTGCCGATGGTGGTGAAGTACATAAAGGAGAGCTTATACAGGAAGAACACATCGTCCTCTTCGTGGGGATCAACCCTAAACATGCAGCATAATGGATGATAATGTCAGTGCCTGAATATATCAAATAAACCTCTTTATTACTATCATTGCTATAAATGAAGTTATCCTTGAAGAAATTGAACACAAAAGATAAAAGTGCTATGAACATGTAAGAGGAATAGCTGATAGCAGATTGCCATGGGCATTGTCGGGGTGTAAGGTAGAAAGCAGAAGAAGGAAAGGCGGATTATCGAAGATATGGATGGATGATGTGCAATAAAGTATGGAAAAGCTTAGAATCCGGGAAGAGGCTGCTGCAGACAGAGAACTTTGGAGTTTCAAAGTAAAATATTCATAGCATAAAATTTTAATATCTAATTATATTTCTAATGTATTATATTAAATTTGTATTTTTCGGGAGTGTAAAATGTAAACATTTATAAAATTTCTACACAATAATAATAATAATAATAATAATAATAATAATAATAATAATAACAATAATAGTAATAATAATAACAATAATAGTAATAATAACAATAATAGTAATAATAATAAAAATAATATTAATATAATAATAATAAACTTATTACACTGTGAATAAAGAAAATGCTGTATTAATTCTTATCGTGATATAGAAAGACTTTAACGTCAGTAGGGAATCAGTTTCGATTACTGGTAACTGCTAGGACGCGCAGCTTCATCATAGTGAATTTGTGTCTTGGCACAACTATAGATATTCAATGGTTTTCAGTGTAGTATTCTGTATTGTCTCGGGTGGGATTTGGCGTCGTACAGACCGCTTTTTGTGACTCGGTAATGTAGGTCAAGAATGATCCTAAATATGGACTTAGGTCACACACTGCAACGTTTGCGAAAGTATTTCTTGTATGGATTGATTAATAGGTTGTTTTGAGGATGGATTCATGTAATTGTGTACTAGTGGTTTGTTGAATGAACGGTTGAATTAGGCGCCGAATGGTATGAATGTGTGGTAGAGTAGTGATCAGACAGATTAATCAATTGAAATTTCAAAGAAAGAAATAAATTAGTGATTGGAGAGATTCATGCGTGTATGAACTGGTGAACAGATAGCTGAATGAAATGTTGAATTGATTAGTGTAAGGATGAATAGGTGGGTTAGGTTAGGTAACAGTGACTAGGGACGGATTAGAGACGACCCTTAGCATGTCAGACATACTGAGACCTATTGTGCACCCCGAATTTATAGGATGAATGAGGATGAGGTGTACCAGCCCACCGGCCGCATATGACCCCTCACCGAATGGGGCCCCTTACCCCCTGTCCCATGTTCATACCACCAAAGTGACCAAGAAGCACAGGATTCATTCCAATAGCCCTTCCAAAGTGTCGAAGCGCCCTTGGAAGTAAACTTAAGGGGACACTTATATGAGTTTTAAATCTTTTACAATTTTGTTCCAAAATTTATGAATTTTAAACTACATAAACATGCCTACAATACTATCATCTGTACAAAATTTGGTGCCATTAGGGCTAATAGTTTTGAAATTATATTTTTTAAATATGTTTTATATTGACATCACTATAAAGGCTCCTAGCGTCACAATTTTCACAATTTTTAGTTTATATTTGCTCAAGAGCATCAAAACAGTCCATGGAAACATTAATTAATTAGCTTTTTGAGCCCGGTCTAAATAAAGAGTCACAATAAATTTTTAAGTGGATTTTCTTAATTTTTCACCATTATTTCACCTTAGTGTCCCTTTAAAAAACGAATCCTGGCAAAGTATTTGCGGAAGGCTGGAAACCCAGGAACGGTTGTGGAGAAGACGCCCACCCCCGTAAGCGGACGAAGACATGCATCTTGAGCTGAGTAGGCCTATATTTATGAAATGAGATGAGAAAGATGAATGATATGAAATTTAAATTATTTTTCTACACGGCGTGGGGGAAGAGAAATGGACCGTGGCAATGCAACCTGGCATTTGCCTAAGTAACTGTGGAAACCACGGAAAAACCACAGTCAGGTTAGTCGGTCCGGGAATAGAACCACGGACCTCCCGAATGCGAGTCCCTTGCGATACGCATGAGCCACCTCACCCATTTAATTGTTGGGTAGTTTTGTGGGTGAGTGAGTGTATGAGTATGTTGGTGAAGGGATATTTTCATGACTGAATGAATTATAGGTAGACTAGTGGCTTGTGCAGCAAATACTGCTGCAAACTAAGTTCGTTAGGCGTTCAAATAAAAAATTTTCAGATTTATTTTCAATTAAGAATACTTGTCTTTTTGATAGTTATTTCCTTCCATAATAATGAAACATACTCCCTCTGAATGGATTTTTTTTAGGCCAAATACGTATTCTTAAACCTATCCAACTTCAGTTTTTGAATTTCAACGCGAAAACGCAAGTCAAGTATCAATGTCAGGACGATAGCAGTAGCTTTCAGGTCATTGTGAATTGTAGGGAAAAGTTTTAAAAATGTCAGGTTTGCTAAGCTTTCGAACAATAGCATTTTCGTATAGCTGCTGCATGTATTACTTGAAATGTAGAGCGTAAAATCATTTTATCCTATTAAGAGATCCTGCTGAAATGATCTGGAGACTACAAAATTTTCTAGGCCTCTTATTTTATCAGTAAGCAATACCTTTTTATCTTTCCTTAGGAACTGTAATTTTTGCGCTCTATCGAGCCAATACTGAAGACAATGACACATATCAATATCTACACTACACCGCTATTAACTATATGAAAAAGACCTAACCCCACTGGGTTAATAAGTATAAAAATATTTGATTTTTAATAACAATATTATTATCTTACTTTAGTTTTGTAGTTATATATAGCAGCCACTCAGTAAATTATAGAAATGAAGATCTAAATTAAGATATTCTCTACATTTACGTACTTAACCTCAAAACGTTTCATTTTCATGTCATCAATATAGCATCAATATTATGTACAATTAATGAAAAATAGATGCATCATGATATTAACTATAATACTATTTAATTTCTAATGGTAATAATGTCATCAAACCACCTCAAGTTTCGTAGATTTGAATATCCAATACACAGCTGTACTCAGAAAATTATACACTGCAGAATCAATTTTTAATAACAAATTGAATTGAGCTCTAAATATGTCGGCAATCCTGCATGCCATGCGTTCGTGTAATAGCCTATTGTTTATTGTAGTGTGTGTTTTGTTCTGAAATTCAATCAAGTCAGCCGTGATTGAATAAAATTAGTTCTCAAAACTGACAACAGATGGATTTTGGAAAATAGGAAAATTATGTAGGAAAATTGACATTTCACTGAAAACTACTACTTTTCCGAAAAACTTTGGATGCCAGGCATGAAAATGAGGGGTCACTCATTAAAATCCGTTCAGCCGTTTTCCCGTAATTTCCATTACCAGTTCAAATTATATATAGATTGTTGGATGGATGGTTTCATGAGTGAATTAGTGTTTTGATGGGTGGATTGGCGTATGCATAATTTCGTTGATGAATAAATGGTTTGGTGAGTAGTACTTTGGTGGCTAGATGAAGTCGTAGGTTAAATAATTATTTTTTTTTTTTTTGTTTTCATTGGTCAATTAATGGTTTGGTAGGTGGATGATTTCATGGGGCAATAAGTGTTTCTGGCCAGGTGGATGAACAAGTGTATAGATAATTCATTGGGTGAATGAATGATTTGTAGGTAGATTGGTCGAGAAGGGTTTCGTGGGTGAATGAATGGTCCCTTGGGTGAATGAAAGTTTCGCGGACGAATTAATGATTTCGTAGATGACTGAATGATTTTTTGGGTGAAAGAAATGGTTTCGTCTGTGAATGAATGGTTTTTTAGTTAGTGAATGATTTCGTAGGTTAATCGGTAAATGAATGATTTTTTTATGAATCGATGGCTGAATGGTCTCATGACTGATAAATAGGTTTATGGGTGAATCGATGGATGAATGGTTTCGTAGTGAATGAATTGTTTGATGAGTGGACTGATAGACGGCTGGTTTCGTGAGTGAATTAACATTTTGGTAGGTGACTTGGTGAATGAACGTTTTCGTGGATGACTCAGTGGTTGGATGGTTTTGTGGGTGAATGAATGGACCTGTGATTGGTAGAAGGTGAGGACAAATAGATTTGTTAGTTGACGTATACACTGGGGGTCGGAGGAATTAATGAATTCCTGAATGATAAAATCTATGTTGGTAATTCGTTCGGTTTATGCCACGAAACTCACATACGCGAGAGGTTTTCCAGCGTCATAACGGCTAGAATAACGAGGTTGATTTTCAGGAATATTACAGATATATGAGTATGGTATACGAGGATTATCTTTCTTCCATTGGTTTCTACGTACTGAGGTTCCGTGACGTTGAGATTGATTCCACATCCATCCACAGATGTCGGTAGCGTCGATTGTACGAGGGAGCCATCTGCAATCGCTCTCATATTTCCAAACACGATCCATGACATGAATAGCATGCTTGCAATACTGCCCACCAGAGCGCCCTGCAGGCATAAACATAGAGATGAAACGAAGAGACTTAAAATAGTTAATAATACATTACATATTAAGTTCCCAGAGGAAACTTGTTACAACAGTAGTATTGTATATAGAATAGGAAGTATTTCATCATAATCATAAAGGTAATCATCATCTTATCTTAATAATAATCAGATGTTGTAGCTAGCGCCAGCTTTTTTGATATACGAAATTGTTTTATTTAAAATTTGGATGCGAGTTTACCTACCAGTAAGTTATTGCCTGACTTCACCCTGCGAAATATTTGTTATGATAAGAAGCTGATGCACAGTACAGTCACTTCCGAATAACAATAATACTTTCTGTATGTGTTACAACTATATGTACATTTTTTAATGTTCGAAATACATACCGTTTCAATTTATATTTTGTAAAAATACGTGTATTTAAAGTAATCAATAGTCATTCCATAGTTCACCCACTCGCGACAATATTTTACCTTCTTAAGAGTTATTGAAGACGTTTTTCATTGTTATACCTCTGAATATAGAAAACGAATTTCCTCACTGAGAACGAATGTATAAAAATCTTGAATGTAGTACGTGGCATATAAGAAGGAAATAGAGGGTGATTCAGTATAAGCTTACAAAATTTAACAGAAAATACTCCACCGAACATTTTGAGTTGGAAACTTGGGGTCTGCGAAGTCATATTAAGGAGATAAGAGCTTGAACATGTCTATCGCTATCTCCGACTGTTTTCCATATTATACACTTACTTACTTACTTGCTTACTGGCTTTTAAGGAACCCGGAGGTTCATTGCCGCCATCACATAAGCCCGCCATTGGTCCCTAACCTGTGCAAGATTAATCCATTCTTTATCATCATATCCCACCTCCCTCAAATCCATTTTAATATTATCCTCCCATCTACGTCTCGGCCTCCCTAAAGGTCTTTTTCCTCCGGCCTTCCAACTAATACTGTATATGCATTTCTGGATTCGCCCATATGTGCTACATGCCCTGCCCATCTCAAACATCTGGATTTAATGTTCCTAATTAAGTCAGGTGAAGAATACAATGCGTGCAGTTCTGTGTTGTGTAACTTTCTCCATTCTCCTGTAACTTCATCCCTCTTAGCCCCAAATATTTTCCTAAGCACCTTATTCTCAAACACCCTTAACCTATGTTCCTCTTTCAAAGTGAGAGTCCAAGTTTCTCAGCCATAAAGAACAACCGGTAATATAACTGTTTTATGAATTCTAACTTTCAGATTTTTTGACAGCTGACTGGATGATAAAAGCTTCTTAACCGAATAATAACAGGCATTTCTCATATTTATTATGTGTTTAATTTCCTCCCGAGTATTATTTATATTTGTTACTGTTGCTCCAAGATATTTGAACTTCTCCAGCTCTTCAAAAGATAAATTTCCAAGTTTTATATTTCCATTTCGTACAATATTCTCGTCACGAGACATAATCATATTATACACTATAATATTATTATCATTATTATTATTATCATTATTATTAGTATTACTATTATTATTATTATTATTATTACTTTATATTTTAAACTTATATTTACAATTATTCTGGGTTAAGTATTGAGAAGATTCTATGACCTTAATTCTGCCGGGTTAAGTAAAACCGTTATTTATTTACATTTATTATTTGCATTTATTTACAGTTTTTATTTGAATATATTTGGATGTATTATATTTATTTACATTTTAAAATAATTTTCATATAATTACAATCTGAATTAACAACGTACTTTGAATGGTGTGAATGAGTCCTTCGTTGACGCTATCATTCTTTTAATTTGACAATGTAAATATGATAGAACACCTTGTGTACTATACAGCAATGGAAATCAATGATGAATTTCCTACATGCAGATATATAATTATATGTCTATGTAGACCTAAATATTAAACATAAAAAGGTAATGTAAATAACAAATTCTGTTTTAAATGAAATTACGAAATGTAAATTTTGGGAACATACTTTGAGGTAAGTAATGGTACGTTGTTAACTGAGTTTTGTAAATTATATGAAAATAATTTTGAAATTTAATTAAATGTAAATAATATGTGTAAATAAATATAAGTAATAAATGTAGATGTTATGGAAAACAGTCAGCGAAAGCTGTATATATTTTAAGCGCAGAAGTCCTTAATCTGACTTTGCATGCTCGATGTTCCCTGTTTCAGAATCTTCTGTAGAACATCCTCTATTTCTCCTATAATTCTCATATCTTCTGCTAAAGACTCTATGTATTTAATATTTTCATGTATTCCGCTATGCATAAAAAACTCACTCTGCATAGCTTAAGGTATAGGCCTGTGTATATCTTTAGTCTAGAAGACTGCATCATCATGTCACCCCTTAAGCAGCTTCATGTCGGTCCTGTTTCAGCTTCTTTCTGCCTCTCAAATACCTCCTCCTTGTTTTAACTTCAGGTGTGGAATGTTTTTTTGGCATTTTTGTCCTTATTTTCCATTGATGCAACAAAACCTGCGATGGTGTTTGTCCCAGGGTTTATGCTCGTCCTCCACAGAATTTTTAATTTCTCCTTTTGGACTCTTATTAAAATGACGTACAACATCACTGACACACAAATTTACAGTTTTATGACTAACAGTAAAAGATTATAAATTACTTCATTATGTAAAAACGTGTTTTCAATCTAATGATCATGCCCTGATATCTATGCATTTATTTTGGGACTAGAAATAAGTTTATTTTACAAGTAATGCTGGATGAGGGGATTGACTGCTACGAGAATCACTCAAAAAGTAATCCACAATATTTATTTAAAAATTACATTTTTATCCTACAGCTTTGCTATTCTCATATAATGTAGATACATCCTTCAGGAACAATACGTCACTTTTCCACATAATCCCCGCACCTTTCAACTGCCTTACGCCACCTTGGAATAAGGGCCTGTATACCTTCAAAATAAAAGTCTGAACCAACATGTCTGAGCTACTCTCTGATGCCACTCACGGGAACGACTTAAATTAAATTTGAATACAAGGGGGAAGGATGTATCTATGACCTCCGTAAATTGCAAAGGTTTAGAATAAAAAATAAATTTTAAAAAGTGTTGTGCATTACTTTTGGAGTGATCTTCGTAGAAGTGACTATGGCTGATGACGCAGAATTTTGGAAAATGGGACTTATCTGAAAAACCATAAGTCATAAATCGAAAATTCTTATATCAAATTAAAGCGGAGAAAATTATCTATTAAAATAGTTATATTTTGAAAATTCTAAGTTTTCATCATTTTTTGCGGTTTGTGGGTGTACATATACCTTAAACGTTAATTTAGTATACGATCTATTTCAGTCTATCCTATTCTGTTACATTCTATTTTGTTCTTTCCTCTTCTGTTCTATGCTCTTCTATTATGCTCTATTTTTTCTATTATATTGTACTCTGTTATATTTTGTTCTATTCTATTCTGATCTGGTCTGTTCTATTCTATTCTATTCTGTCCTATTCCATTGCGTTCTATTCTTTCTGTCCTAATATGTTATATTTTGTTATATTCTATTGTATTCTACTCTACTCTATAGTTAAAATGTATTGCATGAATCATGCTAAGATTTTTTTAGTGAATACTGACTTGTGTGTTTCCTCTTGGAAATAACATTCCGAAAGTGAACAATCCCAGCGTGGCTCCAGACGTTACTCCACCCACAGCAATCGTCATCTGTAACATAAAGATGTAGAAATTCGTAGTATATATATATATATATATATATATATATATATATATATATATATATATAATAGCAGCATTTGTATATTTATAACTTTGAAATTGTAAAGTTCATTCTGTGGGAAGGAAGGATAATTAAAGAAGAAATTTAAGTAGTCTCTTTTTCTGCTACATAGAGTTAGAATAAATTATTTTCAATTCGTGATTATTATACAATATTATTTTAAACAAAACTTCAAAATAAAAGAGTAAACGAAGAGAGAGAATGAGAAAGAAACAATACAAACTGAAGAAAAAGATAAATAGAAAATACTTTATGTTACAGAAAGATAGAGGAGAGAAGGAGGGCAAAGAAATGAAGGCAAGCGGAAACAATGAAGAATAAAGATGGAAGAGGAAGGAATTAAATATGAAACTTAGGAAAAATAGAAACAGAATGTGGAAGGCAAGAAAATAAGGAAGTATATAAAAAATAGCCTGTAGGGAAGAAATTAGGAAACTAGTGTGTAAATTATGTAGGTGTTTAGAAAGACGAATATACAATTCAGGAATTAATGATGAAAAATTATGGCAGGAAAGGAGGTAAATAATTAGAAAAAGAAGAAAATTAAGAGACTTATGAGGAAATAGCTATAAAAATAAGGAAGACTTACATACATAAGTGTTTTGCCCATGGGTAGGTCTTTCATTGCAAACCCAGCATTCTCCAATCTTTCCTACTTTTTGCCTTCCTCTTAGTCTCCAATGTCGTCTATCATCTGATACCTTCTTCTGCTCCGAACTCTTCTTCCGTTCACCATTCCTTCCAGTGCATCATTCAGTAGGCAGTTTCTTCTCAGCCAGTGTCCCAATTAATTCCCTTTTTTCTTCCTGATCAATTTCAGCATCATTCTTTCTTCATCCACTTCTTCCAACACAACTTCATTTCTTATTTTATATGTCCACTCCACTCGCTTCATTGTTCCCCATATCCACATTTCAAACGCTTCTATTCATTTCTCTTCGCTTCCATGTCCATGTTTCTGCCCCATACAATGCCACACCCCTCACAAAGCATTTCACTAGTCTCTTCCTTAGTTTTTTTTTTTCCAGAGATCCTCAGAAGATGCTCCTTTTTCTATTAAAAGCTTCCTTTGCCATTGTTATCTCCTTTTGACTTCCTGGCTGTAGCTCATGTTACTGCTTATAGTACATCCCAGTATTTGAAGCTGTTCACTTGCTCCTACGTACGGAGGTTCACTGCCGCCCTCACATAAGCCCGCCATCGGTCCCTATCCTGAGCAAGATTAATCCAGTCCCTACCATCATATCGCACCTCCCTCGAATCCACTTTAATAGTATCCTCCCATCTACGTCTCGGCCTCCCCAAAGGTCTTATTCCCTCCTGCCTCCCAACTAAAACTCTCAATGCATATCTGGATTCGCCCATACGACCTACATGCCCTGCCGTTCTCAAACGTCTGGATTTAATGTTCCTAATTATGTCAGGTGAAGAATACAATGTATGCAGTTCTGTGTTATGTAACTTTTCCCATTCTCCTGTAACTTCGTCCCTCTTAGCCCCAAATATTTTTCTTAGCATCTTATTCTCTAACACTCTTGATCTCTGTTACTCTTTCAAAGTGAGAGTCCAAGTTTCACAACCATACAGAACAACTGATAATATAACTGTTTTATAAATTCTAACTTTCAGATTTTTGACAGCAGACTAGATGACAAAAACTTCTCAACCGAATAATAACAGACATTTCCCATATTTATTCTGCGTTTAATTTTCCCCGAGTGTCATTTATATTTGTTACTGTTGCTCCAAGATATTTGAATTTTTCCACATCTTCGAAGGATAAATCTCCAATTGCTCTACTGCTTCATTTAGAATTCGCAAGTCTTCCTTCTATATTTTTCTTCCGACAACCATGGTCTTCGTCTTGTTGGCATTTATCTTCATTCCACACTGCTCACAACTGTCATTTAGCTCCAGTACCATATCCCTTAGTATCATCTCCTCTTCTGCTAACAACGCCATATCATCAAATAAGGAAGAATAAAAATAAATAATCAAAAAATGTTAAAATATAGGGAAAAGAGAAAATAACACGTTGGTAGAAGAAAAGAGACAGTTCTAAAACATTGTGACAATATTTAAAAATTACGAAAACCAATGAAAATAAGGGAGAAGAAATAAGAAAGTATGCAAAAAGAATTAAAAACGGGAGGGTTAAAGGACAGCAGCAAAATAAAGAAAATAGAAAGAAGAAGAATAAAGGATATCATTGAAATAAGTCTTAAGGTATTTATAGGATCCCTGTAATTACGTGAAACGTTTGTTCTTTCGGTTTAAAATAATAATGTGGTACAGACTTTTATGGAATTTGTTCTTAGAAGGAAACATTCTCATGGGAGCAGATAAAAAAGTTATTTTTTTTTCTTCCTATGTTAATAATGTAAATCAAGTGCTTATACTAATTTTCGTCACTCGAGCGCAATTACGTGGGCAGTAAAAATTATTTTCCCTGGTGCCGTTTACAGAAAGAAAACACAATTTTATGGAAAGATTTATTGAAACTGATACAACAATTGTGGAGCTATTTTTCAACATATTCCTCTCTGGAATTGAGACATTTGTGATACCATGAGATCAACGTTTGTATCCCTATGTCGTAGACGTCTGCCGCCTGGGATCGAAACCAGTGTGTGACAGCCGTCTGCACATCTCTGTCGATCCCATGATATGACAAATGCCTCAATTTTCAATGGGGAATATGTTGAAAAATAGCACAACATTTGTTGTATCTGTTTAAAAATTTTGCAACGGAATTGTGAATTCTTTCTGTAAACGGCTTCAAGGAATTTTTTACTGCAATCGTAATTGCTCTCCAGTGGTCAAATTTGTGCAAGTACTTGTTTGGCATTGTTAACGTGGAAGAAAAATATATTCTTTTATCGGCTCCTATGAGAATGTTAGCTTGTTAGTTATAGGGTTTGTGAATATAATTGAGTGAGAAGTAAATATAATTCAGTTTATGAGTTGTATTATTCATTCCTTAGATACAGTACCTTTATTAAATTTATGTGATATATCTATACTGGTATTCATAATGGAAAGTATTATGTTTCATATTATGAATTAGTTTTTTAGAGAGCTATTAGTATTAGTCTATGATAAGAGAAATAAGAAATATTAAATAATATAAAGGAAGTCTATCCCTCTAGCAAAACCATAATAGTGAAAATTTTGATCTGTTGCTAAGCAAGTGACGTCACATGTTCAAATTTTCGTAAAAGAATATATATATATATATATATATATATATATATATAATGTTTAATTGACATGCTATCATAAAAGTTTCAAGTTGAAACGGAAGAAGAAAATTGAAGAAATAAAAAAAAATCAGAAGATGAGGGGGAAAAGGGACAAAAAGAAATAAGAGATATTGGAAATGAATAGTTAAATGTAAGTAGGATTGAATAATGGAATGAAAGCTGTAAGATTAAAAATGGGAAAGAAAGAAAGAATTGTAATTATAAAACAAATATTTATGTAATTGGAGAAAAAAAAAGAAAATACAAGAAGACAACTTAAAAAAAAAACTTTTGCAGAAGGAAAGAAATAAAAACAAAAAGATATATAGAAAGAAATATGGAAAAGTGGGTGGGCAGGTGGATGAATGGATGTGTGGGAGTGATTGGATAAATCGAGAGAAACAGATATACAAGTAGTGAGAAAGAGAGTGAGATAAGAAAACAAACGAGAAAACGGTAGAAATGATGGACAGAATGTAAGATTGGAAGGTTGCTCGAAGTACCTGCAGGACACCGCCCAGTTTATCAACAACGAAGACATTCATCACGGAGATAGCACCGATTATCACGACGACGCACTTGATGATGTTGTTGACCGTCTTTTCGGATATCTTTTGCTTGAGACAGGGACGTATGAAGTCCTCGAACAGAGTGGCGCCCAGCGAGTTCAGTCCGCTGGACATGGAGCTGGGTGGGAAGGAATGAGAACATTAATTTCATACTCACTTACCAAAATTTATAATTAAGAAATTAAATTCCACGCTTATTTATTCCACAATGTATGATAAACCACAAAACAAGTTCTACTTTCACTTAGATTAGGTAAGCAAACAGTTGATACAGCGTTGTTAAATAACTGATTTTGAAATGTGAGAAAGTCAATGAACAATTCATTCGTTCATTCATTCATTCATTCATTCATTATAGTTTACCAACTAAGGGAGGTCTTTCCCTGGGAACCCAGATCTCTTCAATCTCTCCAATTTTCAACTTGTCTCTTAGTCCACGCATGCGATCCATAGTATATCTTAATGTCGTCTTTCATCTTACATTATTCTTCTGCCCAGAACTTTTCTTCCATTCATCACCCTTCGTCACTCCTTCCAGAGCATCCTTCAGGAGCCTGTTTTTTCTCAGCCAGTGACATTGCCAATTTTTTTCTTTGATCAATTTCAGCATTATTTTTCCTTCGCCCTCTCTTTCTACCACAGCTTCATTCCTTATTTTCTGTGAATTTCACATGCTCCATTCTTCTCCATATCCACATTTCAAACGTCTCTAGTGTTTTCTCTTCAATTTTTCTTATTGTCCATGTCTCTGCCCCATAAAATGCCACACTCCACACAAAGAATTTCACTAATCTCTTCCTTAGTTTTTTTTTCCAGACGACGTCCGCTTTCTATTCAGCTCTTCCTTTGCCATTGCTATCCTCTTTTTGACTTTTTGGCAGCAGCTCTTGTCACCACTTGTAGTAGATGCCAAGTATTTGAAGCTGTCCTTTTGTGCTACCGCTTCATTTCGAATTCGCACGTTATCTCTTTATTTTTCTTTCTTAGTCTTTTTTGCACTTTCCTCCACCCATACTGTTGTCATTTAGCTCCATTAGCGTCATATCCTCTTCTGCTAACAACGCATATCATCTGAAAATCTTATGACCTTTATTATTCTTTCCCTACTATCACCCTTTCCTGGTTGAGTGTTAGAGAAGGCCGTATGGCCTTAACTCTGCCAGGTTAAATAAATCATTATTATTATTATTATTATTATTATTATTATTATTATTATTATTATTATTATTATTATTATTATTATTATGTACTGGAAAACGTTCTTCACTAAATCCCCCAGGTAGATATCGTTTCTGAGAATGGTAGGTCAGTGCTACAACCTGGAATTATTCGTTCCATATTATAATTCTTCACTCTTATATGAAAGTGAGTCCATTCAAATTACTTAGTATTTAATATTTTGTTTTACAATTCACTAGTTCAAATTTCGTGAAGGATGGTTTCAATGAATTACAATCAGTATTTTGTTAGTCTCTTTACTTGTCTTCGTGGCCTGGTGGCCACGTTGGCATTTACCCTTATGTAACATTCTGTAGTAACAAGAGATACATAAAATAATCAAGAAAAATAAGCAAAACACAACAAAAACAAAAGGTACAAATGCCGGGTAATCTTTTGGCGAATCCTCGGAGCTCACCTCATCATTGTAGAAAATTACTAAATTGTAAAACAGTAAAAATGGTAAAATATTGTAAAAATTTGTAAAAATTGTAATTGTAATATTGTAAAATTTTGACTTGTTCCACATCTTAAAGTTTCATTGCTCATATAAGATCTATGGAATATAATAAAAGAATGAAAGAATGAACACTTCATCACTTTTCAACATAGTTCCAACTACGTTCAATACAAGTATTACTGTTATACTATGTTGAAAAGTGATGAAGTGTTTGTATTCTTATTATACATATTCAATTAATAAAACAATTATTAAGGTTACTTTTTTACTCTCCCTCATACATAATGATGAAATTGCGTTGTCTTAGTATTGTGGTAATATACTACAATACTTATTACTGTACTTGTTTGGACATTAAGAAACTCATCTTTCTTTGGAACCTTTAGTGAGAAATAAAGTCAAAGGGACTTTTTCAACTTGCACATAAGATGGTATTTAAGCGTAATCACGACCTATTTATTAGAAAGACAGTTCTAGTACTAAAAGTGTCATATAAATGTAAAGGAATATATTTTAAACTTATTGAAAACTGAATATTTATGATCAAATCCGAAAATACAATTTTTAGTCATGTGGGCCCTTTACTAGGCCTATTCAATTCCTTGTAGTCTTAACATAAGGTCTGAAATATTGTGGAAATGAAATAATAATTCAATTATTTCAAATCCTCCACTATAAAACAGAAAAGGAAATGAAAAATGTCTTCAAATTTTCGTAACGTTTCCTAGATATAAAGGATTCCATTTTAAAATAACACACTACGTTTCAAAAGGAAAGTCTCACGTGTTGTACGTTTAAGATTAACTTAACAGTGCTGCATAAAATCTTTCATCAATGTATTTTATTCTAGCAGACAGAGACAAGATGTATAAAATAACATATTCCTTATTTATGTGGCGTATTTATATCGTTTTGTGCGAAGAAGTAAGAGAATTCTTGCGACTTATTGTCCTAACGACAACGTGAAAGCACTTATTAGCCAGAAAGTTAATGACGTTACCTTAGTGAAGCGCTGAAGATCCCCGAGATGAAAATACCTGAAAATCCTGGAATCGAGGAAGCTATGTCCACTACATAGTACGGCAGAATCTGGTCCTGCCTTGTGACGAACTGAAATATGAATAATCTTTATGTTTTTATATCTTCGTACATGGCCAAAGTTGTATTTAAAAATAAGTTCAATTTTTTGTTATTTAAATCTGTTATTCAATTATGAAAATTAAGGGGGATCCTGAAGGCAGTTGCGGTGAATTGGAAAGGGAGAAGGCTGTTAGGTAATTTTTGTATCAAACAATAAGTCTAAGTCAGGATAGGAGAATAAATATCAGAACTAAGTGGAATGGAGAAAGGGGTATAACAAGGGTTCATTTTATCGCCTACCCTGTTCAACATCTACTTGAAAGATGTAGTGAAAAACTGTTTTTAAAATAAGAAAGGTGTGATAATATGAGGAAGAAATATAAATGTATACGATTTAATGATGTTATGGTGTCGTTAGTAAAAGAGGGGATGATACTTAGGGATATGCTACTGGAGCTAAATTACAGCTGTTAACAATATCGAATGAAGATCAATGCAAGAAAAATGAATACCATGGTTATCGGGATAAAATTAAAGAAGATAAACTTGTGAATTTGAAATGTGGGCAGCTTCAAATACTTGAGATGTAGGCTACTATAAGTAGAGACATGAGCTCCTATCAGAAAGTGAAAAGGACGATAGCAATGACAAAATAAATTTTAATAAAAAAAGGAGCATATATATGGTCTACACTTATCGAGTAAAACAGTGCCATAATTTAGGGGAAATTATTTTTCTGAGAAAGTTATTCATTTGGGACTGATATGCTATTAGAATTTTTTTGTTGTACTCCATGCAAATAATTCATTAATTCATTCATTCATTCATAGTTTTCTGCCCAACCAAGGGCACAGTTATATTCAGACAGCGGATTTTCGATCCTGATACTGAATGTTAGGTTCACATCAGTTGCAGGGTGTCATTGAACTCACTGCTAAGTTCCCTTCTCACGCCAAGAGACAGACGTCTTGTCGCTGTGTGGGGACTGAAAATCCGCTGTCTGATTATATTACTTCCGCTCTGTATCTTGACCAAAGCCATTGTTTCCGAATAGACGTCTAAGTATTATTTTTAATGTTGGAGGCTACATGAATTAGTTGAATACCATAATAAAAAATTAGATTAAAAAAACTATGTGTTCCTCCCTAATCAGGTAAACTGTTTAATTGAAGATTATTGTTAATCTTGTGTACTCATTATTATTTCATTATTATTATTATTATTATTATTATTATTATTATTATTATTATTATTATTATTATTATTATTACTATTTACCTCTGTGGCTGATACATAAATTATCAGGCAGTGCATCTCACTTGACTGTTTTTGTAATTGAGATTATCACTGATATGTACAGTCTTAGACAAAAGTTTTATCACACAGATGCTTAGCCTATTAAGTCTCAGAAAGGAAGCAGTGCGCATGATCAAAGGACGAGCGACCTCCAGGTTCACAAGAGGAGGACTAGTTGAAGTAATAAAACACACACTGGAACTTGAAAACAATAACTCCATAAATTTCCTAGACATCACCATAACAAAAGTTGACAACAAACACACCTTAAAATATACAGAAAACCAACCACCATCAACACACACATACACAATTCATCTAATCACCCCACACAACACAAACATGCTGCATTCAGGACAATGGTAGACAGATTATTCAACATACCCATGAGCCAGCAACACTACAATGAAGAAGTGAACATAATCAAATACATAGCTCAAGAAAATGGTTACAACCCAAATATAATAGACAATATCATAAGAAAGACAAAACAAAAACTCAACAAATACAAAAAACACACAGCACAAACACAAGAACACAAGAAATACATCACACTAACATACGAAAACAAAAACACACACAAGATTGCATCCTCATTCAGAAAATAGAAATACAACATAACATACAGAACAGCAAACACACTACAAAGACATCTCAACACATAAACAACACAAACAAATAAATATAACCACACAGGCGTATACAAACTCACATTCAATAGTTGCGACAGTTTCTACATTGGACAGACAGGCAGATCATTCCAAACTCGATACAAAGAACACATTAAAGCAATAACCAGAGGACACAATACATCTACATATGCCGAACACATATCTAATGCTAACCACACATACAATAACATAAATACAGACATGGAAATTCTACATATACAACCCAAAAACCAAAAACTCAACACACTAGAACAATATGAAATATACAGAAACACTAAAACACACCCTAATCAAATTCTCAACACACAGATCAATTTCAGAACACACACTATTTGACACAACTCTTTCACACGAACGCACCCACACAACAGGCAGCGAAGTTGAGATAACGCCGAGATCTAGTAGGCTCTGAGGATGATGTCAAGTAGCACCGAAACAGCCGTAAGCCGCACATGCTTACATAATTAACACGAGTAAGATCGCCATTTAATCAATCAATTATTATGTATGTCTGATCATGCGCACTGATTCCTTTCTGAGACTTACAAAGTATCTGTGCGAAAAAGCTTTTTTCCAAGACTATACATTCATTACCAAGCAGTACATGTACGATTAGTGAAATATGTAACTAGTCGACGATGTATTCAATGAAGGGGGAAATTAACTGGGCATCCTATATCACTATATCCTGGCTTAGTTGCCTCATGAGTGATGTTTTATAGCGTTTGGAACTGTCTTCGGACATTTAACTAAATAACAATATTGCAAGTCTAATTAGTGAACTAAGCTACTAGTCGACGATGTATGCAGAGGAGGGGGAAAGGAACTGACCATTGTAATCCATTATCTGCTGGCTTATTTGACTTATTTGTATCACTTATGTTCGTACTATTCTTCGGACTGCTGACTAAACAAACATCATCATCATCATCATCATCATCATCATTATCATCATCATTGCAGCTTCATAAGCCATGTAGGCTTTCCGCTGCTAAACAAACTATATCTGCAATCGAATTCTGTCTTCATAGACAGCGCTTGAGAAAAGCATCTGTAAATATACGATTCATTCTTTTTTTTGTGTGTGTGTTTTTTTTTGAGTAAAACAAAATCTCAGGAGTTAGGAATATGAGCCGTTTAAGTTGAATTTGTTATAATTGGTATTGTTTCAGTGTCTGCTGGAATGATAATCCAACTAACAAACTGTACGAATTGAAATCAGTTGTTTCATCTACAAGCTTCAAGGAAGAGGCCAGAGTTTAGTAAAAAGATATAACGGAGCACAAAATATTAACTCATTCGTACATCATTTCGAAACAAGTTCCACCACCCTGTGAAACTTGTCATTGCCTTGTCTTTGAAAGATATAAAAATGCAATGTCTACGACTCAACATTTGTTTTAAAACATAACATGCCGAATAATATATCCTCAAAAACTTTATTTGGAAATCATTATTTTAAGGGTAGTTACGATTGAATTTTTTAACTTTCACATATCTAAAATTATCGTTCTGAAATTTTTATCACATGTTTATGCCGTTAACAGTACACGTTACACAAAATTTGGAAAACGTGGTTTTATTAATTATAAAGCTATTAGCATTTATTAACTTTTAATTAGGCCTACTAGCGAATAGGAAAATCCTCTGTGTAGCAGTTTCAATGCTATTACCTTGAAATTTTGAATAAATATTCCCCTGCGTTTTAATATATGTATATTTTACCACAGACGAATTCTTTAATTTTCATGTTTGTTATTTTTTTTTAATATATGGCAATTGAACCTCTCAAAATTTATAGTAAAACCCATTGTAAATTAAACTTATAACAACATTTAATATTTATTTTTATCATAAAATTCTCAAACATTTTTCGAACTTTCCCGTAAGGAGAACTTCATAAAAAGTAAAATTCTAAAATATAAATACAGGGAGAAATGTAGGCTTACTGGATCTTAAAAGACGATGCACATGCATTTCAAAGGTGTTCCCTGTGTACTTGAAAGGAAGAGGAAAGGAGAAATTGGTACAATTTTCCAGAAGAGGTAGAATTTTACCTTTTTCATGAATTAAGTTTTATTTAGGAGAAAACAGAACTCCAATTTTTTGTCCAAACTTATCAGAATTCTGCTACGAATTCGCTTAAAGAAAATTCTGTGTATAAGTATAGAATATCTGCCATACATTCATTTAGAAAAAGTACGTGTCTTATGATAATATATCCACAGAACTTAGGACAAACCATCAATTTTCCAATCAATTATTTTATTAAATTTGAATGTAAAATCGGATTTCATTTTATCCTTCAAGTTTATTTTGTTACATAACACAGCTTTGTACGTACTTTGTAGAGTGCCCTATTCACGTCGTTCATAAATTGTTTTAAACATCACGCACATCAATAGTCGTGGAGAAAACACTTTTCGTCGTTGAAATTACATGGATGTAACTGAAAATATGCATAAGAGTGATTTGGCCAATTTCGGCATGGATGAAACCAACTGATGTGCTCCTCGTTGAGTCTTGGTCAGCAAACAAAGATAACAACTTACTGCAACAAAGTGAACCGCTGAATGTGAACTTCAAAGTTAAACTGATCCCACCTGGTCGTAAGTCAAGATTCAGCCTCTTGATGTCTATTTCTTCAGGCCTTATAAAAACTTCGTAAAGTATGCGACAGAATTTGTCATATGGGACACTGATGAATTCAATATCTGGTCTCGAGAGAAATTTCTGAAACTTCCATCCTTGACACAAAATCAGTTTATGGCAGACATCTTCAAGCCATTAATCAGGTTTGTTTTCTTTCAAATGCGGTTATCTGTATGAAAGACCGGGAAGTTTCGGACACTGCTGGAGTAGGCCTATTGTTTTGAAGCATTCACAGGCGTTCATTGTTCGATGTGTAATAGATTGAAAGTAATCAGATGTGCTCACTGCACTTCTACGTTTTGTTTAAAGCATTGTCTCATAAAAGAGTTGTCTGTGGTATGTCGAAAAGCATCGGTAATTATAGTGTATTAATATTTCTAATTTTTCTTCAATATATGAGAATATTAGTGAAAAATACCCTTCTCTAATATACTCCGTGTCATGTTTATACCCTTTAGAATTTAGCCTATGACATCCTTTGAGGTCTAAGACCTCCTGCACGTAGGCATGGTAGCTCTGATTCACTCTTTAGGTGAGCTAGCCTAGAGAGTGTTCGACCCTGTTCTCTTGTTCATCATCTCTCGTGTTGGGTATGAAGCATTTCACTGGTTTACGGTCACTAATCACTGATTCTGCCAAGCACGTTGCATCATTTTACTATTCACATATTCATTCGCGTTGCTGCTGGCACATTAGAACACATTTCAGTTTTCACCGATTGACGTTTCCTTCTACAGTTTTTTTCACGTTGATCTGCTTCTTGCACGCCTCGTCCACTGCTTCCCCGCTCTCTGTGTGAACATATCCGTCCATCTGGTTCTCTGTCTTCCTGCACTCCGCTTCCCGATCCTGGAGTCCCACATGGTCACTCTGTGCACTGGGTGTCACGCATCCTAGATAGCTACGTGGCCTCCCCATTTCCATTTCAGTTCGTCTGCAAACTGTACTGTCTTTCATGCCCGTGTTCTTATATTTCTTCAACCCTTTGGAATGAATATGTCCTCAGTAGATTTTCAAACTAAAATAAGTTACATATTTCACTGCGAGTTGCATTTTAGGAAGGTTCCCTTGTTAGATCAGGAACGAGGAACTCATATTGTAAACAGAGCTGTCAGCATGAGAATCTACATATTATAACAGCAACTAAGGTAGCGATAGAAGCAAATCTCTCTGAGAGAGGCAGTTCCTCGTCGCTCTCATAGACTATGATCTATCACAGTCTGAATCCAACGTTTTTCTATGTATACCGATGTTATGATGTGATTATGGTAGTGTTACTACTAGTGTTAAATTCAAGATATCGTAAAATAAAATAACAAATTGTGCTGTGTTGGTTACCATTTGTTATTAATTACCACAGATAGTTCTGTAGAACTAAAATAAATCTTTATTAGATATATACAAGATGGGACGGAATGAACTCATGATTTTGACTTACGTAATACCCATCCGTAGCTGAGTTGGATTGAAGCTAGACATGGCATAAGCTAACATTGGTCAAGGTATGCCATTTAAGGTTAAAGTATCAATTATTTAGTTTACAAGGCAGATATTTCTGTTTGTTACTGTATTATTATGATGATGATTATTATGATTATTATTATCATTATTTATTAATTTAATCTGGCAGAGCTAGTGCCAGTAGGACTTCTCGTCTGCCCAGCCAGACTCATTCTAATTGAATACAACTGGTTTACAGTAGGCCTAGTTATTACATTAACATGTAGACCGTAAAATAACATGAAAGTGAATAATGAAAGCAAAAGTCAATAATGAAAGTTAGAAGTTAGATAAGTAATGTTAGTGAGAGAATAATAAATATTTGTAGGAAGAAATAATAATAATAATAATAATAATAATAATAATAATAATAATAATAGTGAAACAAGTTAAATATTTATTCTATTTATATATATAGCACCATTAAACATTGAGAAACTTGAAACAGCTATGACAATGGTCTAAGTCTTGTTGGCATTTATCTTCATCCCATACTGCTGAAAGCTGTCATTTAACTGCAGTAACATATCCCTTAGTATCATCTCCTCTTTTGCTAGCAATGCGATATCATCAGCAAAACTTATGCACTTTATTCTTACTCCTACTATCACTCCTCCCATGTTCTGAAAATAGTTGTTCACTAAGTCTTCCAAGTTGAACAGGATATTTGATAAAGGGCATCCTTGACGCTCTGCTCTCCCTATTTCGCTTCCTTCTAACATTTCTTCTCCTATCCTGACTTAGACTCGTTGTTTCATATAAAGGTTACTGAACAGCCTCCTCTCTTTCCAATCCACGCCAATTTTCTTTATGATCCCCATCAGCTTATTCCAATCGTGGTTACAAAATTTCCATGCTGTTCAGCGACACAAAATGTTATTGCAAAGAACACTGTAAATAGGGAGAAAAAAATGAAACGGGATAGAGAAATAGATGAAGAAAATAACAACAAAAAGAGAAAGAGCGGGAAACCAAAACTGAGTAGATAACGTGAATAGTTTCTTACCCCTGCTTTGATTGGGTCGCAGTCGTAGTAGTAGGCGTAAATAAGGAGGCCCGTGAAGCAGCTGGTGCTTTTCAAGACAATAAGGCCGCTTACAGCGATCAACTGGGCCCTGCAAACATAGGTACGGAAAGAAATTAAATAAAATTTCTTGTCTGTGATACGAGAAGGGAGTTTTAATACCTGTCTACATAAGCGCTAATTCTGGGAATGTATTTTAGTTTATTGTTTTAGTACGAATATAATACTGCATAATAACGAAATTTGGATCCTTAGTAATCTCATTATTGCAATTCTTTTGTTTGTACTGAAGAAAGTAGCCTTAATAAATAAATATCCATTATTATTATTATTATTATTATTATTATTATTATTATTATTATTATTTTAAACATTTTCTGAACCAGAATTTTTGCAAATAGATGATATGAATGTGTATCAATATATTTTAAACACTGGATTAAATTTTAATATTAAAATATTGTTATATGTCTTATACGAGAAGTACAGTAGTGGCAAAAGAAACCGGATCGATCCTTGTAGCTGATTTCAGAGTCACAGATTCAAATTTTGCTAGTCACAAAACACATGCTTCTTGTATAATTAATTGTAACAATGAAATTTGTTGCAGAACGCTCATGCAGTGGCGGACTCGCATTACAGCTACCTTCCCTGAATTAATGTAACAAAAGCCACGGTTGTTCTAGTCATTCAGTCTTTCAGTACATAATAGTTTATAAGAATATTACATCAATCCGTTGTACTTTACAGAATTTATAACACTCATTAATTTAATGAAATAAACTTCGCTCTATGCACACACACAAATCATTACGCTTATTTACATAACCCATACACACATATTGCAACCTCCTCACCACGGTTCTACGAGACAGGCATATGGTTTCCCCTTCCCCTACTTGCTGTGGACAGAGTTCATCTGCCAATATAATTAAACATCGCTTGATGAATTCACCTTCGTTGAATGTTTTCAATTCCTTTGCAATTTCGTGGCAAATTTTGTAGCTAATTCTCATGGCCGATTCACTAAGTGCATTATTGTCATTCTGTTAATATAATATAATATAATATAATATAATATAATATGATATGATATGATATGATATGATATGATATGATATGATATAATATAATATAATGTGATACGATATATGATATGATATAATATAACATAATATAATATAATATAAAATGATGCGATGCGATATATGATATGATATGATATGATATGATATGATATAATATAATGTGATACGATATATGATATGATATAATATAACATAATATAATATAATATAAAATGATGCGATGCGATATATGATATGATATGATATGATATGATATGATATGATATGATATGATATGATATGATATGATATGATATGATATGATATGATATGATATGATATATGATCATAAATTAATACAACTTAAAGAAAATGTTTCTCAGGTACATTATATTAGAGTGTCTATTCGATATTTATATTGTATTATAAGTTATTATAGTACATTTAGTAATATATAATTTTAAATTATACAAATATTATGATATATCATAGTACCGTATAGTATATTACAGTTCATGATATATATTATTATATATGTATAAATTAAAATTATATATTACTAACTGTATAATAACTTATAATGAAATGCAAATATCAAATAGATACTCTAATATAATGTACCTGAGAAACATTTTCTTTAAGTTGTATTAATTTATGGCCTTCATTATATACATATTTGTCATATTCAGTACCATGTTGTAAAGAATAATGTCGTTGGATGTTGAACCTCTTAATCAGTTGGAGTGTTTTATGACAAAATAAACACTTTGCTAATCCACTGCTCTCTACGAAAAATAACTACTTCTCCCATGATACATTAAAAGCATTGGGAGTAGCGGTCCGCTTTAGTCTATGAGCGGAAGCTCCGTCTTCAAAGTTCGCCTTCATAGTGCAGAGTCACCACTCCACCGACACTGAATGACGTACAGTATGCATACGTCACACCGCTCGCGAGACAAGCTCTTTAAAGTACACAGCGCTCATTTCTCAGAATCGCGTAATGTGCCCAGCCCTGTAATAGGTGGTATAGAGTTACCAAAAACGAGAAAAAATCTAAGTGAACCACCATGCCATAAGTAGATAGTATTAGTAAGCAACAGCAACATAAAAGATGAGTAATCTTAAGCAAATACTATGTGTTCGACTCCCTGACCTGGATCGCTTTTTATTTTATTTTATTGGGTATTTTACGACGCTGTATCAACATCTAGGTTATTTAGCGTTTGAATGAAATGAAGGTGATAATGCCAGTGAAATGAGTCCGGTGTCCAGCACCGAAAGTTACCCAGCATTTGCTCGTATTGGGTTGAGGGAAAACCCCGGAAAAAACCTCAACCAGGTAATTTCCATTCTTTACTTAGAACATTTCGGTGCTGCTATAAGTTGCTGTGAGGAGTTACACGACATCTAACTCGCTTCCTTAGCATTTTCCACACATGTTAAATAGGGTTTATATCAGGACTTCTTGCTGGTCATGTCATCCTATTCGATCCACGATTCTTGTAGCATGAGGGCAAGCACTGTCATGGATTAACAGGAATTTTCCACCAATAAGTGGGGCATATGTTACCACATGTTAAATTAGACCTCCTTCGATGTATCTTGCAGCAGTCAAAGCACCTCCATTAATGAATAAATATAATGAATAAATATAAGTAACTACCATATAACTATGTGCCTTTAGCATTAATTTAACAGATTTCGTCTTCTTTTCCATGTTTGACTCAGTGTCTGTAAATATGGAGAGAACACCGGAAACAACATAATCTGTATCCAATTCAATTTAATCGCTTTCATAGTCACTTACAGGGACGGTTGTGATCCTTCTACCCTGAAGTTTTCGTTTTACCGGACCATTATTTGTGCTAGTACCATTGAATGCTGGAATAGCCTGTTTCTTTATTTACTGGACTATAATGTTAAATGGTGTTTTAGAGTATACTGAGATACCGTATTTGCAGAAGTAAATAATCAAATTGTTCACATTTCATTGAAACAAATATTTCAAAATGAAATACAACTATGGTCCACGAAAAAATGTGGTACATAGTTGAGGACTGACTTCTAGCCTTGAGGTTAAACATTTTTCACGCAGAGTCCTTAACCTCTGCCAGTATAATTATTAGGTGAATGTAAACACTATATACCCAGGTTTAATTGTACAAAGAATCATATATCTATAACGTACCAGTTCTATAGAGGAGAGCTTAATAAAACAGACAAACACAAACTGAATGATTTCGTGTCTTCACGCATTCAAAAGAACGATGCACACTGACCTTGTTAAGCATCCATATAATTTCCACGTGTAATGGTAGATAGAAGTATATATATGGGGAACATAAATCCATCACAGTGGCGCCTTAACTGGCAAACACAGAACTCTTGGGGGACTAAGTAGTACATAATGCGTTTTGGACCATAGTTGGATGCCTAGACCATAGTTATGGGAAATTACGGTACTTAAACTTTTACGAAAGTTATGAGTTACTTTACCATTGCGCGTTGGAGTAAGTAGGCAGAGCCATAAACTTCTGTACCATTGCCTGGTTCACAACGAAGGTGCCCATCCAGCCAAATGAGTCACCAATTACAGCACTCCAGAAAGTCATCCTTTTGAAGGGGGACAGGCTCATTCTGAAATTTAACATTGAGAGATAATTTGTCATAATATATTTATAAACTTAACATTAATCTGAATGAATGAATGAATGAATGAATGAATGAATGAATAAGTAAATAGTTATTTGAATGAATGAATACAAACATTTATGAGTTCAATATTCAACTGACTGAAAAAATAAATGAGTGAATAAATAAATGAATACACAAATAAATAATTAAATAAGTAGACAAACAGACAAATAAATCGACAGACTAATATATGAACAAATACATAAACTAATACATAAACAATAAATAACAAATAAACAAACAAACAAGTAAAGGAATAAATAAAATAAATAAATAAATAAAAATAGGTAAATAAATTACAAATAAATACATAGGTAGATAAATTTTAAATAAATAAATAAACTAGTATGTACATAAATAAAGTATGTTTTACTGAATGAACTAACTGAATGAATGGATTGATTGATTGATTGATTGATTGATTGAAATTACGTTGCTGGCAAACTTTGAGTGTGTGACTGAATGACCCAACTGCCTGATTTACCGAATGGACTGACTAAACGAATCTATGGATTGGTTAATTATTTAATAATCTTGCTGACTGGCTTCATTAAGTTATGAATGGTGAATACCGATGGAAGCAAGGAAATAAAGTAGGAAATACAATTTTATAATAGCAAAAACAAGACAAATGCCGATAATAGAAGCAAAAAAGTTATGTAATCATAAATACGATCTATTACAAGAGAACAACGGTATAGGTCTCGCAAGCACAGAATACCGACGGAAGGAATGCGAATCAAACACTGCGATAAGGATGAGTGGGCGACAGGACAGGTCATGAGATAACTTGAATTATGTTCAAGAGTACAGCTGGAAAAGAAATGACATCGATAGAATCAGTCTTGCGTTGAGATAGTTACATTACGACTTTAGTTTATTCCATTGCATGTGAATGCGTGTCTTGTATCGCACAATTATTTCATTCGTAAACATATGTTGCGCGTTTAATTAGCTTCGAATTTTTCTCTTGCTACGTTCTTTATTTCCACAGCGATGTCCTCATTTGTTCCTCTTCTCGGAAGAGACAGTACTTCCATCGGCTCGCACCTTTCCCCCCTCGGCGTGCCTACATACACACGTCAAAACAGACAGCAACGCCATCATTTGTTTTCGGTAATCGTTTCTTGCGCGAGCTATAACTGAAATGTGTATATAAGAAAAATTAAACATAGCTTAGAAAAATATAATAAGGAAAATTAGTTAAATGAAATGAAAGTAGAAAGAGGCGAATGAAAGAAATTAAGTGATAAAGGAAAAAAGAGATGGAAAATATTTTGAGTGTAAAAGAATAGGAATAAATTAAACTTAGACTCAGTAAGAGGATAATTAAATAGAAGGGAATATAGTAATAATAGTTTATTCTTTAGAGAGACGGATGAATGAAAACACAAAATATGAAATTAACATTTTTATGAAGTTGCGGTAAAAGAACAATATATATTAGCATAATCCATAATACATCAATGCGTTATTTCCGGCTTTAACTCTAATGTTTTGACACTATTAATACTCACTCGAAGAAACGTATTCTCCCGGCCTCTGTATTCCTCTCCCACATCGTCTCGAATCCTCCGACGTACTGCAGCCCAAGTATGACGACCATGAAGCTAGACACCAGCATTACAATCCCTTGCAGGAAGTCTGTCCACACCACAGCTTTTATTCCACCCTAGAGAGACCAGAATAAAATATCCACAGGAAGCAAAACTATCTATAGCATACTCTGCATTGTGTTATTTTTTCTGGTGATTTATAAGACTTGTCCTCTTTAATTTCTTTTTTACCCCGAATCCGGAAATTATTTCTAAATTTGTGCATCGTGTTAGGATTTGACAAAATAATAATAATAATAATAATAATAATAATAATAATAATAATAATAATAATAATAATAATATATTGGTAACAATACCAATGATAAGCTAAATTTGCTAATTTGTGATCTCAACGTCACTTTATTTTCAAATTCCATGTGATGCACATCTTGTCCACTTAAGTGTAAAATATATTCTTACTTACTACCATAGTGTAGAAGACGCAGAGAACGGTTATAATAATGCTGATGAAGTAGATGTTCATGCCACTGACTGGAATAAAATGAAAAAATTGTCATTTATTCTCGCTCTATTTTCTAGAATATGACTGTTGATAGGGGAGACCGTTGTACCTTTAAACACTTTTCACATTTTATTTTTTTTAATTTTGGGAAATGAAATTTTTAAAATAAAAAAATGCTTGAAACAATTATTGAATATTCGTTTACACCTTACTATGTATTTTCCTGTTTTACAGATCTATTAAGGATGGGAAAAATAAAATGAAGGGATAATGTAATGTGTTCAAAGGTACAACAGGTTCATGTACCTTGGAACATATCCTCTTGTAAGTTGGAACAGATGTGGGAATATAGCTGTAAAAACTGACAATCGTATTTAAAATTTATTTGCCATCATAAACCAGAGCAGGCTTCTCTGTTTGAGATTTTATTTCTGGAGAAGCAATAACTGCTTCAACAGCTTTCTTCAAGGCATCTGGATAAATTGGGGGGCCTCTTAACTCCAGATTTACTTCGTGACATGATCTTAAAATAAGAGAAAAACAAAAATTGATAGTATCGTGTACTTTGGAACGTGTTCCATGGTACAAGATTTTTTGTGCTCAAAGGTACAGGAGGGTGCACTTTTAAACAAATATGGCTTCCAAAAGTAGAGATTCGAATTAATCATGGAAATTAAAATATGTTATTACTCACCAGATGATAGCGAACACACCGTACTTGAAACATATTAACAAATACAATCTGGTTTTGTGTTAGAAAACATATATCAATGAACGAAATGTTTACTTTTAATACTAAAAAACTTCTTTTGTCCACGGAACTCACACTTTGCAGTAAATCAAACTGAAACTACGACCAGAGCTACTTATAGGCTTTCTCTACAATCTACTTCAGTTTGAGTCCTATAGGTAGCAGCAAAAATTAAAAAACAAAAAATGTTCAAAGGTTCACCATGATAAAGGTACAACAGTCTCCCCTAAGAATTGCAATTGGCAGACGGGTTAAACAGGTCCATAAATTGATTATAAAGTAATTATTTGAGTTGAAAACGGGACAACTAAGTGTTGCGATGAACGAGTACCACACAAACAACAACAGCCCAGTTGCCACAAAACAACAATGACTATGATCTTGAAACTTCTACTACGAAAGTGACGTTATGAATGATGCCAACACCAGAAACAGAAATAAGCCACGTAACATTATTCATGTCGGCTAGAAAAATATATATTCCGGAAATTTTGCAACGGAGCATGTAAGCAATAAGTTCTTAAATGTAATCATGAAGCCAATTTTAAGATTTTCTATAAATAGTTCTATCTCCACATATGAAGACCTCCCTCAAAGAACGTTATATATCATATGCAAAAGCCGTTGATATACAACGTTCTTTGAGGGAGGTGTTCATATATTGAATATTGGACACGTGCTTGGATGAACTATTTGACTCGGAATAATTCATACTGCCACTCCTAACATATTTATTATTCCTCCTTACACCCTGTATGTTCTCTTAAAAACTAATAACTGAACGAGAGTGATATGACCGAAGATCTTACCTAGATTTAGAGCTAGAGCTGGCACATAAACTGCTATGGGAATAAACAAGATCAGATTGATTGTGTACAACACAGATGCCATTACACGAACCTTCTTGCTGAACCGGAGTTCAAGATACTGAAATAAAATGAGAGAATAATACAATCGAAGAAAACTTTACAGCTAGAAATATGTTTATTTTAAAGGAAATTTTAAAATCATTTAACGTCAGTAGAATACCACCAGGTTGTACTTAGATATTACTCGTGTTCTCTCTTGGCAGTAGCTTATGTGTAACCAACTTCTGAAAGGCGGAGCTACGCTGCCCCGGTGATATTCCTCAATGGACTGTATGGAAAATTTGAAGAACCAGATTTCGAATGAACCCATACCACATACAGTTACTGCAAAAGCTAAAACCGGAAGACCTCGTTGAACGATGTGAATTTTGTAATTCCATGCTGGCCTCTATGGAAGAGAATTGAGGATCTTCTAGTGTTAAGTAACTAGGCCACATTTCACTTGAGTGGCAAAGTTAATAGCTATAATGTACGCATCTGGGGTACTGAAAACATCTGGATACTGAAAAAACCACATTTGACAAAGCAACATGAACTAAATTTTTCAGAAGTGAATGTGTTTGCTGGAGTATCTAAATCAAAGGCATACGAGCTCTTTTTTCACGGAGATATGTCATTCCTCGATATGCTGCAGCAATGGTTGTTTCCTCGAGTGATTGAGGATTCCAATAACTTCATATTCCAACTTGATGGGGCGCCGCCCCATTATCACACTGAAGTGCGTCGCTACCTGAACACAGAACTTCCTCGCCGTTGAATTGGGCGATGCGCTGAAGATGACTTAGCGTTGTTACAGTGGCCTCCTAGATCCCCCGACCTAACGGTCTGTGATTTTTTTTTTCTGGGGATGTGTAAAAGGCATAGTGTACGTGCCACCACTTGCAGCAACTTTTGTTCAGCTCAAGGATCGCATTACAGATTAATTTACGACCATTACCAGGGATGTGCTACTTTGCGTATGGGACGAACGTAAATATCGCATCGATGTGTGTTGTGTAATGAGAGGAAGCCATATCGAACACTTGTGAAGGTGTGCTCGAAACTTGCAAAGTTTCTGTTTACTTTGATGTATCATACATTATTCTAAGTTTTATACTTTTTTATACAGCCTCTTAAATCCTGATGAATCATTTGTAATGCCCTTGTATATTAACCCGAAGGTGTAATTGGAGTAATGTGTAATGATTTGTAAACTTATCCTATAAATCTACGCTGAAAAATTTAACGAAATCAAATATTTCAATTGAATAGAACTTAGAGAAATTTACAGAGAAATAACTTAAATAGAATCTCAAAATGTAAAATAACAATTGAAAAAACATTTAAAAATTTAAATTAACAATTAAAAAAATACTTAATTTTATAATATTGGCATTAATCAGAGGCCCGTAATTAATATTTATAGGTAAATACCAATTCTGTGTTAAATACCAAACTAGAATTGACATAGGTAATTATAATTAAAAGTGAGGATTGTGATATTCATTCTGGCTTATTTATATTACCTCATAAGTAGATGTGAGTTGCAAATCGTAGAAAACTGGTAAATAGAAGTAATTGTTGATTAACCCAACAATAACACAAGATATACATATGAGCCAGTAGAGTGTGCCGTACAAGTAGATCTCTGAAGGGGCGCCCATAACAGTAACGCCGGATACAACACTGTAACATGAATATTTCATTTCTGTCAACACAAAGTAATTCTATTAATCTAAAAAATAAAGATAAAAGAGATGGGAGCGTGAAACTGTCTAATCTTAATAACTTTACGTAGTATAGCTTAAAAAAGAATGCGTTATAAATTCTAAAATATAGAAAAAGAAATGTTGTTCAAAGATACAGAAATAAGGAAAGGGTGTAAAATATATGAGTTAAATGCAAAAGGAAAACGACTATAATAATGAAAACTGGGAATAAGAAGTAGATAAAATGGAAATTAGAGGAAATGTAAAAAGGTAAGGAGAAGATAAAAGATAAAAAAGAGAGTGGATAGGGATTGACAGCAAGCGAAATTGATGAACACAAGACTTAACTTGAGGGTAATAAGAGAAAGTCGAGGAGTGAGAAGAATGTATGAGAATGAGGAAAAAGAGAGCATGAGTGAATTATGAGTAGGAAAGAGAGAACGTGAATAAGTAATGAGAAGGAAAAAAAGAACGTGAGTGATTGAGGAGGAGGAGGAAAAAAGAGCTTGAATGAAAAGGAAATGGAGAACGTGAGTGAATGAGGAGGAGAAAGAGAATGTGAATATATGAGGTGGAAAAGAAAACGTAAATATATGGGAAGGAAAAGAAAAGGTGAGTAAATGACAAGAAGGGAAGAAAAGAGAACGTGAGTGAAAGAAGATGAGAAAAAAGAGAACAGAAATGAATGAGGAGTAGGAATTAATGAGAATGAGATGAGAGGGAGTAAATGAGGAGGAAAATAGAACATGAGTGAGCGAGAAGGAAAATAGACCATGAGTGAATGAGAAGGAAAAAGAGAATGCGAGTGAATGCGGAGGAAATTGGACCATGAGTGAATGAAGAGAACCTGAATGAATGAATGAATGAATGAATGAATGAATGAATGAATGAATGAAGAGGATGAGAAAGAGAACTTGAGAGAATAAGGAGGAGGCAAAAGAGAACGAAGTGAATGAGGAGGAAAGAGAGAACGTGAGTGAATTAATAAAGAGTAAGAAAAAGGGAACTTGAGTGAATAAGGAGGAGGCAAAAGAAGCAGGATTCAATGAGGAAAAAAATAGACCATGAGTGAATGAGAAGGAAAGAGAGAACGTGAGTGAATGAAGAGGGTAAAAAGGAGAATTTCAGTGAATATGTAGGCAAAAGAGAACGTGAGTAAATGGGGAGAAAAATATACCGTGAGTGAATGAGGAGAAAAAAGAGAACTTGAATGAATGAAGAAGATGAAAAGGAGAACTTGAATGAATAAGAAGGCAAAAGAGGACATGAGTGAATGAAGAGGAAAATAGACCATGAATGAGTAAGGAGGAAAAAGAGAACGTGAGTGAACATAGAAAATGAAAAAGAGTACTTGAGTGAATAAGGAGGTGTCAAAACAGAACGTGAGTGATTGAGGACGAAAACAGACCGTGACCGAATGAGCAGAGAAAAGAGATTATGAGTGAATGAGGAGGAAACTAGACCATGAGTGAATGGAGATGAAAAACAGAACGTGAGTGAATGAAGAGGATGAAAAGGAGAACTTGAGTGAATGAGAAAGAGAGAAAAGGAAACGTGAGCGAATGACGAGGAAGAAAATGTGAACTTGAATGAATTAGGAGGAGGGAAAAGAGAACGTGAGAGAATGAGGATGTGAAAGACAATGCTGTTAAATAAAGATGATAATGAAGAAGAAAACAATGTTGGGGAATTAGGGAAGAATTAGCGTAATAAGGGAAAGGAAATAGTGATTACCATAGCCTGTAGAGCAGTTGGAGAAATTAAATTTAATAAACCAAACGGATAAGGATTATATAGGGGGAATAAATAGCGAAATATGGTTAGTTCTTAAATGTAGGCTCTCTTGTCATTACTGCTTCGTGACTGACCTGACGGACAGCGACATTGCGACGGGAAGGATGCTCATGGTCTTTCCTCCGTGCAGATACTCCTTGGGCGTGTCCTCCTTCTTGCCCCACAGGCCGAAGTACACGCCGATCAGCGTAGACAAGGCCAGCATCAGCACGAAGCTCAGCATGTCCAGCCAGCTGAACACCATCTGCGCTCCGAGCACTTCGTGCCCATCCGTTGAATTCATGACGGGTTTGTTGACAGTGACTGCATAACATTACAGTCAATAAATGACTAGAGATTATAATATTGGAGACAGTGGAATGAACGTATATCGGCGCTCGATCATAATATATTAATAAATAAACTAGTTTGAAGCTCATATTATTGAAGAGGGGTAAACCACAAGGAGTTATGTACCAGTACCAATATTACGAAATAAAATTGAAAAAAAACTGTTTATTTCTATAGCATACATATGATTTGAAAGAAAAGAACCTATACATACTCGTACATACATCTAGTCTATCGTCTATGTGTACCACCTCTCGTGGAAACGAAGTTAAGATGTCCTCCCTGTTTGCAAACCAATTTCCACGCAGCGTCTTCTTCAATTTTATTGTGGAATGAGGTCAAAGTTGCATGGACTGGGATCAGGCGAGTAGGGAGCTTGTTCCAAGACCTCTCATCCCCATCGCTGTAAAAGGTTCCTGACAGGAGCTGCAGTGTTCGTTGTTGCGTTATTACGGAGGATCATGGCATTGTCCAGCAGTGCTGAACTTGTCCTCCGAATTGTACGACGCAAATGGTACATCAAGAACGGTATGTACAGGGACTTCATTTTATTTTTACTTCAATTTTTATTGTACCTGAGTTTTTGAATGTACTTCACTCCCACTCCCTCTAATAATGAAGTTCAACCGTCCTCCACACAGAACCAAGACCGCATATACAGCCATAGTAGCCTTACGGCCATAGTAAACAGTACCTTCCAAAAAATGTTCGCGTTTTTCAGTGACGAAAGAGCTTTCAATATTGAATCATTTTCGCACAGGTATTGTCGTCCATTTGCCTACGTCGTATCGCGGTTTCCCCCACCAGCTTTTATTCGCCAGCAAGTGGCTGGGCTGTCTTAGCTCTTCTGAGAACATTAATTTCTGTTAGGAATTGGATGTCCATGTAATATTATAAAACTGTTTAAAATAGCTTAAATAAAAGGGTCTCGTTAAGTTATTAACTGTTACGTGATTTCCTCCCTTTCTGCGACCCTACGACATAACCGCTTGGACGGACAGCAGATAGCATGTCTGAGTAATTTTATCTTTTCGGATCGGGCAGAAGTGAAGACTGAATTTACAGTACGTAAGGTACTCTTTTCTTAGTGAAACTTACAGCAGAGTCCGTATAGGCCATTTTCTATCTGATACTTTTCCAATTCACTGCGGGCTAAAGCAGGGAGATGCACTATCACCTTTACTTTTTAACTTCGCTCTAGAATATGCCATTAGGAAAGTTCAGGATAACACAGAGGGTTTGGAATTGAACGGGTTACATCAGCTTCTTGTCTATGCGGATGACGTGAATATGTTAGGAGAAAATCCACAAACAATTAGGGAAAACGCGGAAATTCTTCTTGAAGCAAGTGGAGCGATAGGGTTGGAAATAAATCCCGAAAAGACAAAGTATATGATTATGTCTCGTGACCAGAATATAGTACGAAATGGAACTATAAAAATTGGAGATTTATCCTTCGAAGAGGTGGAAAAATTCAAATAACTTGGAGCAACAGTAACAAACCTAAATGACACTCGGGAGGAAATTAAACGCAGAATAAATATGGGAAATGCCTGTTATTATTCGGTTGAGAAGCTTTTGTCATCTAGTCTTCTGTCAAAAAGTCTGAAAGTTAGAATTTATAACAGAGTTATATTACCGGTTGTTCTGTATGGTTGTGAAACTTGGACTCTCACTTTGAGAGAGGAACAGAGATTAAGAGTGTTTGAGAATAAGGTTCTTAGGAAAATATTTGGGGTTAAGAGGGATGAAGTTACAGGAGAATGGAGAAAGTTACACAACGCAGAGCTGCACGCATTGTATACTTCACCTGACATAATTAGGAACATAAAATCCAGATGGGCAGGACATGTAGCACGTATGGGCGAATCCAGAAATGCATATAGAGTGTTAGTTGGGAGGCTAGAAGGAAAAAGACCTTTGGGGAGGCCGAGACGTAGATGGGAAGATAATATTAAAATGGATTTGAGGGAGATAGGATATGATGGTAGAGACTGGATTAATCTTGCTCAGGTTAGGGACCAATGGCGGGCTTATGTGAGGGCGGCAATGAACCTACGGGTTCCTTAAAAGCCAGTAAGTAAGTAAGTAAGTAAGGTACTCTTTTATAGAGTAGGTACAGAATTATTTCAACATGAGTTACTAGTACGAAGGACGAAACTGGTAATTGGGATTAGGTACAATAGTCTATAGTGCAATGATATGCACAAAAGAACTGAAGCCTGTATCGAATGAACGGCCACCATTTTAAAAATGTGTTTAAATATCCATATTATGATTATTTTTTAATTTGACTTCATTCTCTATATTGTACGCTAAAGTGCTGTAGACAGTACAATATAATCTCCATAATGAATACTTTCTTATGGAGAACTCAGTTCGAGTAAAAGCACTCATTGTTGTTACTGTACTGTATTTTGATTAAAGAAAAACCTAAGAAAGTTATCAGACTCAAAAGCGTGATATTTCCTAGTTTACGTAAATGGCTGAACTACTTTTCTTCCCTCCTATACCTAGTAAAGTGATTTGTTTGTATTTTACGCCAGTATCATCGAACTCCAGTCGTGGAAGGGGGTAGAAACCGTTGATCCAAAGGTATAACCAAGTTAATATTAGAAATATTAGTAAAAATAAAATGATGGGCATTGACAGTGTGGTCTTCGCGAGCAGAATGACATTCCAGAACATCTTGGCTGTCATACACCAAAAATGATCTAGTATTTCTGCCACGAAGAACTGCAATTTTCACGTATGACCGCTGTTCAAATTTACTTACATCCATCTTGGAGTCGCCCTGGGTGGTGAAGGCGGTATAGTGCTTGCCTTCTGTGACCGAGGTTGCGGGTTCAATCCCGGCCCAGGTCGATGGCATTTAAGTGTTCTTAAATGCGAGAGACCCATGTAAAAAAACTCCTGCGGGACAAAATTCCGGCATACAGGCGTCGCTGATATAATCTCGGCAGTTGCCAGCGTCGTTAAATAAAATATAATTTATACCTTTTCTAGCCTCTAGCATACTTACGTTATCGTGTGCTGTCAACTAGCCACCAGTGAATAGAGACGCAATCTGGTGGTGGCATTCCGTACAATGTACAACAGGTTTTCAAACGTATAGGCCTATACTGAACTAATCATATTTTCGGTTATTCGGCAGACATAACATACTTGCTATGGCTTATGAAATGGCCCTCGTATAATACATATAATATGATAGAAGACATAATCATATCTGATATATTAAAATTCAAAACAATAAAATTTACTGAAATATACTCTTTTATAACACTGTCATAATTTGTAATTTAATATTCTGTGCCATAGTGTAGTACACTACAGTACATTTATTTTACTGTATTGTTTGTTACATAGCATTGTGCCACCGGCGTGGCTCAGTCGGTTAAGGCGCTTGCCTGCCGGTCTGAAGTTGCATTCGGGCGCGGGTTCGATCCCCGCTTGGGCTGATTACCTTGTTGGAATTTTTCCGAGGTTTTCCCCAACCGTAATGTGAATGCAAGGTAATCTATGGCGAATACTAGGCCTCATCTCGCCAAATATCATCTCGCTATCACCAATCTCATCGACGCTAAATAACCTAGTAGTTGATACAGCGTCGTTAAATAACCAACTAAAATAAAATAAACACATAACATTGTGGTAGAATAAAATAAATCAAGCATTTTAAGAATGTTGTCAATACATAAGTTAATAAGTGATGTAAAATTAATTTATTGATATACGTACCTGATTTTATAAAAAATGATTTGTGTTTTGCTTAGTGTTGTGGGAATTTATAAATTATTTTATCATTTGTTCTTGAACAAGTAGATATCGTAATGAAGTTAATATTCTACCACTTTGATTTGTATATCATATTTAATGTAGTTCGTTTCCTCTCCAAGTTTTCGCTAACGTGCGTGTTCTTGAACTTGCTGAGGTTTTAACTGCGTAATTTTGTACCAATATGTTAAAGCCTGTGATGTTTATGATTTACAGTTAACTGCTTGAGACAAAGTCCTTACAAATTATTTACATGAAATATAAATCTTTCCTGCTTCCTACAAGGTCAGATATATGCAACAAATTTTATCAGTGGAAATCTTTAACTTCACGCACAATTGAAATGTGGTAAGAGTAAGATATTTGCAAATATTATATCACTGTTTCTGCATACGTAACGAGCATTTTGACAAATTTTCCTTTCGTCTTACGTAGCTATAATGAACAAAGCATTTAGGCAGTACTTATCGGTACCGGTAGTTCCAAACTGATAATAAAAATCACCTTTAGTCAAGACCAGTTTAGTCTTTCTTCATAATACATAATTAATACAGAGTGTCCGAGGGGGAAAAAAGGTTAATACTCTGAGAAATTACAGTATCGGTTATTTTTAACAAACAATTTCATAGGAATATATAGTCTATAGCTCTATACCGAACGGTTTTTGGGATAGAACTACTTCAGTGCAAATTCTTGTCTTACATATTTTATGTTCTTGTTCAAGTTAAAAAGGCTTTAAGATACATTCACAAAAATTCCACCGTTTATTTCTCTCTCTAAGCTTTAAAAAGATTCAATATTTCGAAGGGTTGTAGATAGTATGTGAGTGCTTATTTTTCAACTTCATAGGAGAAACTGAATGTGATTTACGTTAAAAAAAGCATTCAATCTCCTGAGATGTATTAGTATTCATAAACACAAGAAAACTAAGTCCACTAAACTTGAGTCCTAAAATTAAATTTGTTAGGAAACAGGAGTTTTGAAATTGGTATTTTAAGAACAGCATATTTTGTAGTGTTAATAATTATTTAATTGTTTCTTATTCGGTATATTGATTCATATCTGAAATGCAGTAAAAAGAAAGAGTTTGGGCAGTCATTTGGTTTCTCCAGTAAACAGTAGACCCAATAGCAAATAGCTCACATTGGAAGATATATCATTTCGAAGCTCCTCGTTTGGTAGAGAATTTAATTTTCATACCTATATTTATTAGACTTTTGTATTGCTTTGATGAATATTACCATCTCTTATAATACTGAGCATTTTTAAATGGAAATCACATGGAACAATTACTCATATCTCGGGAGGTACTTATTAATTTAGGATCTAGGTCTATTGGGTTTTTCTTCTCGTTTTGAAGAATAATACCATGTCTCAAATTATCGAATATTTTTAACGCCCTGTATTTTTTAATTTCAGCGAGAAGATGACGTATTGTTCGTCGAAGATTATTGAAACGTTTCTCAATACCGGCAACAGCATTCATTGTGAGAGCTCTTATTTCATTTCACGAATTAAATTTTCCCCTGTACATTTTACCGTTCATCCAGTCCCATAAACTAAAATCCAAGATGTTAAGGTCTGGAGATCTCGGTGGCCAGGAAATAAAATTTCCACTGGATATACGCCGATTAAGGAAATCGATATTTAGATGAGCTCCCACACTGTGCTAATAATGGGAAGAGGCTCTTTCATACTGAAAGTATATTTTCAGATGTGTGGCATTTCGAAAACCACGTCTACAGTCCAATGGTCCACTACACCGCTCATGTCACAATCCACAATAACAAATCAGCTATGTGCGTTACGAAGTTTCCATGACAATGCACGGCCACTTACAATTTTATCCTATATATATTTTTACCATTGCCAGCAGGTTGTCATTTAAAATTTCTGGTTTCTCCTGGCAATGGTTTATTTGTAACCCACTTCTGAGGTTGGGGCGCCTGGAAGGCGGAGTTACGCTGTTCTGATGATGTTATGATAGGATGATTATGAAGTGCCAGGAGAGGTCTTAAACCAAAGCCTAACCCAATTTTCAGACCATGGACGGACACAGGAACATTTCCCTTTAAGGAAGAATTCCTGTTCTAACCGGGAATCGAACTCGAAACCTCATGAACTGTAGTCAGAAGCTCTGACTACTAGCTCATGAGGCTGGTCATGAACAATAATAATTTTTACCACTTGCGCTTGTCTTGCCCGTCAGCAGGTTAGGCCGATGCTGAACGTGTCAGAAAGTCCGCAGTTTAATAATAATAATAATAATAATAATAATAATAATAATAATAATAATAATAATAATAATAATAATAATAATAATAATAATAATAAAATAATTAATAATAATAAAAGCCGTATATTCCCAGTGGGGCAAGGCCTCCTGCTTGGGCAGGGGTGGTTCAAGTCTTGACCATCAAAAGAGCCGACCTGATGGTCTATTTACATTCCTAGATTTTTTTCACAATTTCACTAGCACTAGTTGTTGCTGCTGCTCAAAGTTGGTTGACTGAGTCCTTCCACCTTGTTCTTTGGCGTCCTATTCTGGTCCACAGTCCTAGCTGCAACTTGAACTCGTCCCCCCATCTGGTTCTCGGTCGCCCACGGTTTCTCCAGTCAATTCTTGGTCGGTCCGCAGTTTAGTATTAGTTAAACCTACCAACCAGGGTTATAATAAACATGATCGAGCTGATCCCTCACCAGGGAAGTACCTCCATTGTCCATATCTCGCGTGCGGTATAAAAAAACTTATACCATCTCTACTCACATTGCATGTAAAACCCAGAAGAAATTGTTAAATAAAGATAAAGAAGAAAAGGTTCATTATCTCCATACATGGAATGGAGGAATAAATTACTTTTACTTTTCTTAAGCAATTACAGATATATATGGAACATTGAGTTATATTAACTTAATTGACACACATATACACTGAATAATGCCGCCTTTATAGAAGACGTATTTCTATTGCGAAATGATAATAAGAACAAAGACTGACGTGACGTAACCTTTAGGCAGTGGGCTTCACAATCAGTCGTATGGTGAGGCTATCAGTTTGTCTTGCCGCGGACGGACATGCCGAGCGCGTGAATCTAATGCTTATTGTTCACCCTGTATTTACATTGGCAGCACAATATTCAAGATACTATACAGGTAAATCTTTAGATTCAAACAGTTTCACATATGTCGACAACTGTTAAGTATAGACAAAATTTATATTTGAACATCTCACCCAGAAAAAAAGAGTTTTCCTCCTTTGATTCTGTAAAATCCGTTTATAGGTGTGCACATCAGAAATTCATCTTATATGTCCATTCTAGCGGTGGACAGTAAGGTAAGAGTTATATAGACTATCCAAATCGTTACAAGAAAACCGCTTTTAATTGAAGGGTTCAGAACCGTAGTGGGCCAAGCGCCATTTACTAAAACAGTAGAAAACAAGGGTTAAAATGAAGGTAATACCAAGTTTAATGCAGACAAAAAAATGCAAGTAATATAAAGTATACACATTAAAACTAACTATATGTTAATCTTCATTAAAATATGGTATTCACTTAACTTTAACCCTTGCTTTCTCCGTTTTTATTTAATGGCTCTTGGCGTACTATGGCTCTGAACCCTTCAATTGTTGTTTCATCCAGTCTTATAAATTTCCATGTTTATTCTACCTGTAGACTACGTTAGAAAACTGAGTAAAAACTCTGGTACGATGAAGATAGAGTATATATATTATTGATTTCAAACGTTCCATAACAATTCAGTTAGTATAGGTAAATATTATTCCCACTCATATTTTATCTCTTGAACTATTATTCAAAAGGAATGTGTAATGAAAATCACACATACATTTTGATTACACAGTTCTAATATTTTATATCACTTAAGATTTAGTTATAAAAGCTACTAGTCCTAAAGATGCTTAACAGTCCAGTCGGAACTAGTAAATTCAAGTAATTTAGCATCTTAGTGTCAATTCAACAAGAGAAAGTTGTTTTTATAACTAAATCTTGAGGGAAAATCAGATAATTGTACATTGAACCACAAAATCGTAATCTTCACTTCTCTTGACTAAGCACAAAAAACATTCTGATCTGAATGTTGAGTTCTGACGTGGGTTAATTTCCCTCTTGGTCTGTTTATATACTTGTGTTTTGTCCGAAGTTTGCCCCAGTTCTAAGTGGAATATGAATATCGGGTACTAAAGCGAATCTAGACCTCATCTTGCAAAATACCATTATTCCATAGAAGAGAAATAACTTAGTATTTGATGCAGCGACAATATATAAGCCAGGAAAGAATCAGGAGATATTTATTATAATAAGTGTAAAAATACCATAGGCTACATTTTAAATAGGCTACATAGTTTCATGATGTCATTATATGTAACGAGTGGACGTTTGGATACAGGTTTTCATAGAAAAGTAACATGGTCAAGTAATGGCGCTCTTGGCTGTAATTCAGCGCGTCAGTTTTCGGCAATAAAATGTTGCAACTTATAGGCTACATTATACTACATATTATGTACAGGAAAATCCCTCGTATCCGGCACCCAAATAACCAGCAATATGAAAACAACGGCACTTTTCGGTAGGCCAAAAAAATTGTCATTCATGCGAAAGAGAAGAGTCGTACGAAGATGTGAGTGGTTTTTGTGGATCGCACATGCCACATATTGTGTTTACTCTTATCATTGTTCACGCGTAAAAACATAGACATAAAACCCCGTTATGTCCCTGGAGTAGATCGGGTAGCGTCGGTAAGCTGTGACTTGGATCTTGCAAACAATGCGCAGAGACGATATCTTTAAATTTACCACTTGAACTCGCCTGTTTCGAAGAGTTATTGGATGAGTCTAAATAGGAAAGTGTGAAATTCTCTGTTACGCTGTAGTGCGTAAAAATTTCATTCAAATAATAGATAGTATATACAAACAAGCAGACATTAGAAATATGTTAAAGAGGTTCAAATCATCGAGTGTTACATCATCGTCTTCACAGTTGCGATGTTGGCTACACTGCTCTTCACGTCACATGGCTACCATTTAAAATTGTCATAATGTTACGAAAACTTTGAGTATTTTTTACGCTATTATGTATTACTGTAACTATAAACGATGAATGTACATTACCGTATTCAGTACTAAAAATAAACATTGTACGTATTTCAAAACCTTATTTTTAAATATCTATACTAAAATATTACTAAATTTCAACATGAAAAAAATGTTTGTGCAGTACAGTATATCTTCACATAACCTATAAATGTATATTCCAATTTATCCGACACTGGCTTTGTCCCACAGTTGCCGGATACTAGGAATTCTACTGTAATTTGTTAGCTTACCTCTTAATAAGTGTTAGAACTTGTCAACCATCCTCTGTATTTGACATTTTTTAAAAGATTCCTAGACACACATTGCATTTCGTCTCTATCGATAGAATTGAAGTGTAAGTACCTACATTGTTCGCTTCATAGTATTTAAAAAATGTTTTGTAAGGCATTACTTTTAACAAGTTCGTCGCTTTTCAGTTGAGTTTTTTAACGATTTCGTGGAAGACTGTTGCAGCCTGCAATCTGAGTCATCGAGTTTTTATTGGCATTTTGTTTTTGGCTCTACACTCTTTTCGTCTTCAATAATTTTTCCTCGAATGGACTGTAATCCCTTCAGCCAGCAACCGAAAAGAGCTCTGTTTCAAATTATGGGTATGTACATTTCATAATAATGATGTAAATTTAATGCTTTCTTTATTAATATGCACTACTATATTAAGTGGCTAGGGGCGGGTTAGGATTGACCCTTCAGTACGTCCGCTGGACAGTGGCCTATTGTGCATCCTGAATTATGGGATGAATGAGAATGAGGTGTACCAGCCCACTTGCCACATGAGACCCCTCACCCGCTCACCTAATGCGCCCCCTACAACCCCCAGCTTAAAATCATACCACCAAGTTGATCAAGCAGTACAGGATCTATTTCTGAGGTCCTTCTGAGGTGTCAAAGCATACTCGTAAGTGCTCTTAAGGAATGAATCCGGGTAGAGGTATTGCGAAAGGCTTGGAACTCAGAGACCATTTCTGGGAGTCCTGCAATTGGACGAAGACATGTGTCATGACTTGGATATGCCTATGGAATGAGATGATGAAGATAAATGATATGATATTATGAAACCTAAATTCTTTTTTTTACAGGAAATAGGAAGGGAAATGGACAGTGGTAATAAAATTGCAACCCGGCATTTGCCTAAATAAGTATGGAAAACAACGAAAAAAACAGTCAGGTTGGTTGATTCGGGAATTTGAACCGCAGCCCTCTCGAATGCGAGTCCCGTGCGGTACACATGAGGACTTCGTTCGGTTAATGAAAGCCTAAGCTAGACTTGTTTTGAGTATTCTATTATTGTTAAATAATTACTGTACTTCATGTCTTCTTGAAGGTGTTGATAAATATTAGCCTATATCTTAAAGTCGTCGTATGTGACTTCTGCCAGTCATCTACGAGAAAAAGATAAATTATATTTATATAGCTATTCGTTTATTTCACTGACAAATTGAATACAACATTAATAATGTAAATTTCTGTCATCTCTTCTTCAACACACACTCACAGAAATATAACTATGTTTGCAAGGTATTTTCTCGTCTTCTCTTCCAAACATTTTCCACAATTTCACTTTTGCATGACCTTCTGGCTCTATCGTCCATTCTGGCAGAGATCTGGCGAGACCTTCAATAGCATCACAGTCTAGTATATACAGTCACGAAGCTCAATACGTAGTAAATATGCATCCATAGATAGTTGCTAACCACTAGGATCGCTAGTATCGCCTCATTACAGACAATGCGAAATACTACCTACACAGTCTATTGTTCCTAGTACCCTCACAACTCGAGCTTCGTGATTGTATAATATACTAGACTGTGGTAGCATTACTTCTTGTTCAGTCTGGAGTAGTGGCGCCCAGCAGATCTAGTTCTGCAGCCTCTTCCTTTTTGCGTCTGTTTACGTACTTTCTTATGAACGGCGAGAATAATTTCGGGTCCGAGTTCTGAGTGGTAGGAGGCTCTGTCAACTGACTGACTATCGCCCCTACAACCATCGTGATGAAACAGCCTGTTATCGTATAACACATGAAGGATAACTTGTACAGGATGAAAACGTCGTCTTCAGTATCTACAAGCCTGAAAACATAGATAAATATTACAATAATAAATCTAGCCCACATCTAGAGTTCCAATGATATGTAATATTTTGCTGATAAGGTTTATAATTCACAACATTTCCGGATATATTAGGCCTAACACATAGAAAATGAATGAGAGCAAAAATACATTCAGAAATTTAGGATAAGTCGCTGTACACTAGCAGTTAAAGATATGGTTTGCCTAAAACCACTTCTTCAATTTCACTGATGATATCATGTATTTATGAAAAAAAAAAAAAAGAAGAGTATTTTCTACATCGTCACATTACATACGTAGATTCTATAATGTGAAATTAAAACAAACTACCAAAACAATTTTAAGGCTGAAAATTATATAATAAAATTATACCAATATTTTATTGGTTTTTGCACGCGGTTATGTCGAAGGTAATAAAAGGGCTAATACTTTTAACGGGTGGCTGACTCCCTCCAGCGTTTAATTTTTCTTCCCAATTTCCTCCGAAGCAGTAACTGTAAATATACCGATTCCCTCCGCGCCAAAAAGGAGCTGCTGGAATTAAATACTCCGATTCCGTCCCGTGAAATCTGGCTGGGTTGTTGGATAGGTATCATAGTCCGTCTGTTTTTGGTTACATATCGTTGCAGACATGAATGCTTAAGTACACTAGTGTCCATGTAAGCAGTCTATCTGTTAGTGAATCTAAAAACATCATAATGTTTTCATTATACTTAACTAAGAAAAATGTAGACAATAATGGTTCATTATAGTGCTCTCGACTACTTCCAACAATACATATTTGCACTTTTTTATACAGAAAAATACATATGCACATAAATATAAATCGATAATAAAGACAACAATCGATTCGGTCGTTAAGTAGGCCTACATTTGTCGTTAGTTTTGTGTTGGTAATACTGAATGAGTTAAAGGGGGTGTGGCATGTTCATTCGTTATACCATTGGAGTGTAGAAAAAAACCATAAGTGAAAAGGACAAGGAACTAATGGTGTTGATGGAACTACAAGTTTAGCTTCCAGAAAACATTGAAGAATGGTGTTAGGAGTTGGAAGTGTGTTGAAAACATGCAAGTGAATTATAAAAACTGATTGAAACGATGAACTCACCAATGGTATGGATTGGTTATTTCAGTTATAAAGTGTGAAGTGTGATGGAAAATTGTGTGTATGGTTAAGGCATGGAGGGAATTGGACTACACTGAATTCAAACAAAAAAAGGAAGGGAATAGGGCTACACCCTTTTTGGGGAAGGAATCGGAACCTCATTTTTGGGAGGAAATCGGCGTTTCCTGCTTTGAACAAAGGATAGTTTGTAGCTGTCATTACTGATTAACTGTTGAACACTGAAAACGTAAAGAAAGTATTACAAGTTTAGAGAGATTAGAGTGAAACAATAAGTACCAGATAAGGTTTAAAACTATGTCATAAGCTAATATGATTTGCACCATCACTATACTCCTACCAATAAGAATGTAATTTTGCAATTGGAGCAATCTAGAAAGAGTTTGAAGTCCTCTATTTTGCTGAAAAAGTGACGGAAACAGTCTTTTTGTATTGTTTGATCTTGACAGACTTCTTAGGATAAGGACAAACTCTTAATGTCAGAAAGTAAGTGGATATTTTACGACGCTGTAACAACATCTCAGGTTATTTAGCGTCTGAATGGAATGAAGGTAGTAATGCCGATGAAATGAGTCCAGGGTCCAGCAACGATAGTTACCCTACATTTGCTCATATTGGATTGGGGGAAAATCCCGGAGAAAACCTCAACTAGGTAACTTGCTCCGGTCGGGATTCGAACCCGGGTTACCTCGTTTAACAGCCAGACGCGCTAACCATTACTCCACAGTTGTGGACATCAGTCAGAAGGTAAGAAATAATGTTAAAAGATTTCGAAAAATCCTTAACAGAAGGTTTCATTGTCTTCTGAAAAACCGTTTGATACTTCTGTATGACCATATTGCACACTTTACAACAAACGAAGTACCGTAATTACTGCGAGTATTTCATTTCAGAGTAATGTATCACACACCATACAGTACTGATTTGGATTCAGGAAGTTCATATCTTTCCCTGTCGGAGGAAAACATACGAAATAACGTCAAAACATCCTTGGGAACTGTATGTACTTTTAATAAAGGGATAATTTCATTGTCAACACGAACTGTAGGATGTAAAAATAGTTTACAAATATGCGTAAAAAGATTAATCATCTGTGCAAGAAATTCTGTGACTGCATTCGAAAAAGAGGACTTTTCTACGGGTTTGTATACGTTCCTGTGCTATTTCTTAAATAAGTTAATTTTTTAGTTTATCGAAAATTTACACAAGTTAATGCGTAAGTTTGTATGACTGAGGCTGGCTGCTGCTGTGCAGTGCGTCATCTGTGTAGTGTTGCGACTTTATACAGTCGAAAACAGTGAGTGAAAGTATATTGTTGAGAAACTTTTGCTAGAAAGTGTACTGAAATCAAAGTATATTGTTGAGAAGCTTTTGCTAGAAACTGTACCGAAATCAAAGTATTTTGTTGAGAAGCTTTTGCTAGAAAATGTACCGAAATCAGAGTATATTGTTGAGAAGCTTTTTCTAGAAAATAAACCGAAATCAGATGCTAAACCAACGAAAGTGTGGCGTAAAAGAAAGCGTGCAAATGAACCCACGAAAATTGGGCCAAAACGAAAAAATAAAAGTGGAACGACTGCGGGAATAAATGAAGAGGAAAATGGCGTCTGTCCAACAGTTTAGTTACGGAGTGTCAAAAATTTAGTGAATGATCCTATACTGTCAAAAATCTACAAAAATAATAACGAGTGCAATGCTCGATCCAACTGGTGTCAGTAATTTAAAATTAAATCTTAGTTCACCATGTGTGGACTTCACATCAGATAAAAGTACTGGGACAACATGCATGATTTACAGCTTTAGAAGTTTCGCTTCTGCCACGCGGAGAATTTGCACACTCATAATATTTTTTTGTCTCGCCTGATGTTCCTGAATCTTTGACACTACATAAATATTAAAAATTAAAAACTCTTGCAAATTTGCTGCGACACAACGCAAGATTTAGCCTAAATAATTTTCAATGAAGGTTATTCGTTGTACAGGTCTACCAGATAAAGAAGGCTAAAATATCACGGAGAACCATAAAAAACACGTGTTTTCCGTTAGTGTTACAAAAAGAACATTCTGATACAAGTTTTACGATATTTATGGAAGCTATATTCAGAACTAGTTTCTTATAAAAACTTATGGCCTGAATTCCATCTATTAGTATACAATTTTAAAAGCAATATATTAAATGTATTATGCTGGAAGGTCCCTTTTGTAAATATTTTCTGAAGTTTCATGTTCTATGAGTAAGTTTTGAGCAGGGATATTTCTTCTGAGTGTCACAAGTGGAGAAAACATCACCATTTGGGTAATCATACACATAATGCACAGCGTGGTCCGGCGAAGTAATATGCAACTTAAAATATGGGTCACAGTCTGCCATCTATCCCCAATATGCGGATCCCGATTCACGCAAGTGAAGTGGATACACCCATATTTGCCAAAGGAAGAAATCAGTTGTGTTATCACCACATCATTGCTAATTCCGTATAAAAAATGTTATATTTTATAATAATTGTAATTTTCTGTTTCCAGATTTCACAGAAGCAATATTTTCATGAAGTTTGTTAGGAATTAGTGTTTTATTTTACTTACTCCGGTGTTTCTATTGTGACATTTAAACCACATCCCTCAACTGATGTTGGCAGCTCTGGATCCTTGATCCTCCCATCAAGTCTTGCTGTCTGTGTACCGAATACGATCCAACCAATGGTGAGCATGCTACATATGCCACCGGCTAACGCTCCCTGTTAACACAATTATTACAAATAATAATTAACGAAACTTGATGTAGGCCTACGTAATTTAAGATGAATATATACATCAGCTGTAATTAAAGTACTGTGTGAACATGTGGTATATGGCGTTATAGTCTCTTTGTGTAGAGCAGGGATGTAGAACTAGGGGAGAGAGAGGGAAAGCATGAATATTAATTATATCGCTAAATAACGATAACAAAATAAAATGATAACTTGAACAAGGCTCCAACTCTCAGCCTTCGAGTCATTAAGCGAACACAGTACCACTGTTCTACGATACACAGATGTGGATGACTTAGTTCTGAAACTGCTACTATAAGCGCATGCATCATGTAACACCACCGTTATCCGAGGTGGTCTTAGAAATATTTGCTGTTAACGAGTGCGGCCATTTTTTTTCCTTCTTGTCACTTGTAAAACTTGTTATGTGTAACATTTTAACATCTCTATTTCCACACCCATTGGAAAAAGGACAAATGTTTATTTAAACATTTTGCTAAGGATAATCCATGCTACCAACCCTAAAAATACAGTGTTCTCATTTTATGAGGAAACTAGATTACAGCGAAACCCCGACGTACACTTTCCTGCTTGTTGAGCTTGCACCGGCGGGGAACGTGTTGCGTTACTACCGGCACATGAAGACATTTAGCAACTACAGTAATCTCCGAATGAGTCTCTTAAAGTTACCTTTTTTCACGTAACATTCCACCAAATAAATTCCCTGTTCAACCGTATACTTCATTTTTCAATTGATTACTTAATATACAAGCAACAGCCACACACACGTTCTCGAAAGTAATTAACTTCGGGAATGTTTTGTAGAAGTGGCTTCCCACGTTGCGGTCGGGAGAATAGAAAGTAGGCCGGCGGCGGAATAATGCGAAGTTTCCTCATAAAATGAGAGCCCTGTATTTTTTAAGCCCTACAATAATCCTACATCTACAATACCGCGGATGTGGAAACAAATTTACTGTTTCATCCATGAAATAATCGTGGAGATAAGGCTGTAAAAATTGCTTTTCGTTGATTAATAAAATAAAGTACTATTTTCGTGAATGAGTGGATATTCATTTCCTTCATTTCTTACAGAATTTGGCATATTTATATTAAGAAGACAAAATCTCTAATTAATAAGCACATTGTGCATATCAATTTGTTTTACAGTGAATGTAAAAAGTATTCGCACGATGATTTTTTACTACAAATTGGGACCTAAATGAAGTACTATTAACTCTTGATATGAAATAAACTGTTCACTTATAATAATAATGCATCACATAGCAAATACACACAATAAAATTTCATAATTTTGCGTGTAGGTTCTGTCATAGTTCAATAAATTTAATGCCTAACAAAATTACAGCGTAAAAAGTATTCGCACACTCAACTCTGTTGACGAATAAAAACATTCCTGCGGAACACAGTAGGCACATGGTATACTAAGAAAACGCACGTAATTCATATTCCAAGTCAGTTTGATTCTAGAATCACAAGTAGTATATAGCCATCACGTCAAATGGGACTAAGAGGGAAAGAAATTCTAAGAAAGGAAGGGCTACTATCATTCGTCTGCATAATCAATGTTAAACACAGAGTGAAACATCAACGATTGTGAATAGGGGTAAGTCAGCCATCAAGGGAATCATAGACAGATACGGGGAAAGAAATTCGAACGGAAATTTAAGGAGAAGTGGCCGGCAGAGAAAAATAAACGAATACAGTGGCAGAGCAATCATACGAAAAATTAAAAAGAATCCGCATATTAGTACGGCAGAGCTCCAATGTGATCTCGGTATAAGTGTATGTGTACATTCCGAAATTACCTAAGAAGCAGCGAATGCCATGGTAGAATCGCCCATATGAAATACCATAAGAAAAGTTAATAAGAGTAAAAGATTACACTTTGCTTAAACAAATCTTAACCGGCCCCAAGAATTTTGGAACAGAATACTTTTCACTGATGAAAATAAGTTCAATATATTTCAGTCTGGTGGGAGAAGTTCTGTGTGGAGAAAAAAATACTGAACTGGAAAAGAAAAACACGGTGGAGTTTGGGTACTAGTATGGGGGTGCATGAGTTCAGCAGGAGTGGAGTAGTTGGCTTTTATTGAGGACAATATGGATCACCAACGTTACATTGATATTCTGAAGGGTTATCTAGTGCCTAGTGCCCAAATTTTGGCATCAGGGGCAATTTCATATTCATGCAAAACAACGACCACAAACATAAAGGCCCACAATACTCGACTGTGGATTCTCTATAGCATCCCTTCATATCTTCAGACACCCCACCAGTCACCAGACATCAACCCAACCAACACCTTTGGGCTTATTTAGAAATAAGACCTAAGACTAGGCATATTACCGTAAAGAGTCTCTAAAGACTTCAATCATAGAAGAGTGGAACAGCATTCCAGCAAGTATTACTTCAAATTTAGTTAATTCTATCCCCAGAAGGTTAGAGGCTATTGTAAAATGCAAGGGCTACCTTACAAAATATTGAAAATGAAAAGGAACTGACTAAAGTGAGATCAGTGTGCGAATACTTTTTGTTCCTATTTTTGTTTGGTATCATTGTGTTTTAATCAAACATAATTGTTCATTGTAAGAATTGTTCAATTCATTTTGTGTTTATATGTAAACTAATAACAGAAAATATATATACACTTGTACGTAACTTGTGTTAATGTCTACAAAGTTGAGAGTATAGGATTTGAAGCACATTTATTATTGCTATATATTTTTATCTTTATTACCCACCGTGCGAATACTTTTTACATTCACTGTACTTACATGTCGAAATCAGTAAGAGTAAGTCTTGTGAGAAGATTTAGTTTAGTTACTTTTACCTTTGCATTTCCTCTTGGATACAACATTCCGAAGGAGAAGATACCCAAAATGGCACCACTTGTAACGCCCACAGCGGAACCTGTTACCTGCCAAGCATTTGGAATGTATCAGATTTTGTGGAATATATTGAATAAAAATTTCGAAACTTTAATAAGATGCAATACTACTTAATTCAATAATACATATGAGTATTAATGCAAACAAGGTGCGAGCTGGGAGCAAAATCAATGACATTAAATATTCTTCTTAGAAGATATAGCCTAGTACCCTACTTCTTCTGCAAAATAAATACTACATACAAAGTGCCTCATTGATTAGAACAGGTCTGCAGAACCCGTAAGTAGGGGAAATATGACGTCAGCCTCACTCCACTTCTATTGGGGATGATCGACTTCCGCGTAGAGTTGTTTACATTCTCTGCCGTGTAAAGGTCTATCAGTGGCGACATGTAATTTTCAAAAAGGACTGTAATACATTCATTGTATTTATAATGCGTTATCTCTTTTCAAGGTTTACAATTATGCTAGATTTTCTGTCGGTAGTTTCTTTGAGATTTCTTTCCACCAAACCTGCTTTAGATTTTCGAAAACTTTCCTCCTATCATCACTTACGGAAGTAATGAACCTTGAAAGTCACTATTAATTTCAATTCAAAATGAACAAAACGAGTGACGTCCTTAATTTAACAGTATATAAATAAATAAGCAATATACAGTTGGTAATAATGAACTTACCCGAAAGTTTGTACATTCTATAATTCTTAATATGGGCTTTGTTGAAATATGGTTTAATATTGAAATGACGGGTAGAAATAAATTGAATGGGACACAGTAAACAAGCAATTCTTTCGTCTTCAACAACAAAATAATCATATTCACATTTCCTTTGGAAGTAGTATTCCTTCGCGGGTTTAGATTTTGCCATGTTCCAGTTGTCTTTAAACTGCAGTACGCGTATTGTGTATTTATTTATTATTTAGTTATTTGTTTGTTTGTTTTATTTGTTTATTTATTTGGCTGGAGTGTGTTACAGTGCTGAATGACAGCATTGACATACAGTCATATAGCTATCAGTCACTTATCAACGTACAATCGTCCTATTACTAGTAAAACCAGTTAAGACCAGTAATGCAAGTTTTGTAAAAACAGGAATTAAAACTTTATTAATGCACGAAAATTCATAATAAATTCTTCAAATAAAGTAATTGGTTTGATGCCTGCATGCAACATTTCGGAATTATTTCATTTTATTAGAATACAGAGCACGGAAAGACAAGTCCGGGACTGTACTTAACTTATTTTACACAAAACGTGCACTTAATCGGCTTTACTAGTAATATGACGATATATACATAGATAGACCTTCTTACATTATTTTATGCACACATACATTTTTAAAATTTATTTTACGTGTCTTTTAACTTATTTGTTTCCCTCACTCATTTTTCTCTTATTTTCTAAAGGTATGTTCCTCACGATTTTATTATCTGTTCATTTGTAATTCTTGATAGCGTATTGTATAACTGCCGCCGCGAGAATGAATGTTGATGCAGCCGAGCGTAACTATAACGCTATGACCGCACTGGTAGAAAAGGTGGGTGGGGTAAGAAGGGATAAAGGGCAGTCGCTCTGAGGAGCTGCAGTTCTGCAGGTCTGAATTAGAAGCTGCAGGAGAAATTATGATAGAATTCACATAAATAATAGACGCCGCATGGTGGGGAATAGCATTGCCGAATGCCTTAAGAAGTTTCAAAATTTTGAAATCCATGAATTATTACTCGTAAGTATCTAAGGTTCCAACAAATATGATGACTTCATTGCAATCGACGGGAAAAATTACATTGATTGGCTTTGTTACTAAACCAATAATACTATAAAAAATGCGATTTGCACAGAGCAAATCCTGTTTGGGACAAATTACCTGGTTGTTGTGTGTTTTTATTTTAGATTTTTCCCTCAACTAATTAAAAGCAAATGTTAGGTAACGTCTTCATATCATTCAGACGATAGGTAACCACAGAAGTTGATAGAGCGCCGTAAAATAACCCATTAAAATTTTACAGTATCATCTTTGCTAATTAGCTGACTGGTCGAATATGCAGATCACTTTTATATCTACCTGTAGAATTGTGCCAAGCCTGTCAACAACAAACACATTGATCACGCAGATGGCACCAATGACCACGACGACAAACTTGATGATATTGTTGATAGTCTTGTCTGATAGCTTATGTTTGAAACAGGGGCGTACAAAGTCCTCAAATAGTGTGGCGCCTACTGAATTCAGACAGCTGGACATGGTGCTAGAACATAGACATTAGGAATTCAAATTAAGGCTTTTGTTTGTACCAAACTCTTGTTATTTTTCATCTTATTCTTCATCGTCTTCGTCATCATATTTATCCAGTGGTTCCCAAACGTTTTGAAGGAGCGACTCACTTTTGGGAGAAACTCTTGTTTAAGTCCCCTCCCCAGTAACTTACAAGTACATACGGGGGTTTGTAAACGTTTTGATAGTAGCCTATATACTTAGGAAAATTTTATCCTGTGATTTGGTATAATGATCAGACAATACTTCTAGGTTGATAAACAATTTTTATGAAAGACAAAAATTGTCAAGAGTAGAGGAAGTGTTACAAATATGGAATACCATTTTGGTTTTTTCGTTTTGTAACCTACGTGGTTTGAATACTGAACGTGAAGTATCGTCCTGTTTATTGCTGAATGTCACTGTGAATGGTATACCGGACTTAGAACTTCGTAAGATGTTATAAAATGTTTGAAAAAAATAATTTTCACAAAATCTAACATATCTTCTTCATAAAGATGGAGGTACAAATATGGAATACTATTAACAAGTCACAATATTAACAAAATTGCACAATCAAATTGGTCTGTATTAAGAAAAGATCGGAACAAGCATTCAGCATCTTCGTTTTCCTAACATTAATATTGATTCCATATGAATTGTCTCTCACGTCTTTCCTACAACTGTTTTATGGCTTGTTGCATTGCCTTTTCAATTCAAGTTTTCTAAATGTGTTGAAAGATGAGATTTTTCCTCCTCCTACAGGTGTCAACACTAATAAAGAAACCGAAAACCAGGGTAAAAAGATGGCTTACTAATAATATTAGAATTTCATATTTGTGACACACTGATGTTTTAAGTCATAACCTCGAAATATATCATAAATTAAACACGAAGTCAATGAAAGTATATACGCTATAAACCTAGATTGTTTGTCTTTAAGAATTTAATTATATTTTTAATATTTCTAACATTAAGGAATAATAAAGTATATTCAAGAAAAGAACTTACCGCCAAATTTCCACTTTCCTCGAAAACAATAAAACGTTTTTAACATTCCTGCCAAAGAAAGTACATCAGTGCGTAGTAACTTGGAAGGCTTCCAATAGAATACACAACGTCTCAGGTCGTATATCACACTATTTCATATTTGTATTCCTATTTCGTTTTGTAACGCTTCCTCTAATTATATTTACAAATAAGAGATGTGCAATTTGTCCAAGGTAAAATAGGTTTACTTGATATCTTTTACAATTTCGAGTATTTTAATGATTTCATCGCTATTGTATTGATAATGAGTATGTTAACAAATCCTGCATTTACGAGATGAATATATAAATATTAAGCATTTTTGTGATTTGTTTCACCGTGATTTGTAAAATGTATTTTTTACACACACAATTATTAATGGCTGGAGTGGTAAAATATGTTTAATATAATATTGTGGACTACTTGTGATTGAACTATAACTGCATTTCTTACAAAACACTGCCCTTCAGTTCGTTACATTTCCACAATATTTTATTAAAATCACAAAGTTTTCTATGCTATATATCACACTGAATACTCCGATTTCTAAATAACGAACAATAACGTACAATAGGTAGGTGTATTTGAAAGTGAACTGATAATCTAAAGCAGGTATGTTCAGCGTGGGCAATTCTTGCCTTTAAATGAGGTGTGACTGTGATGTAGAGCAGGTGCACGCTTAAAAGATATTCTATGTCACTGTTACACCTCGTTTAAAGGCTAGAAATGCCCGCGCTGATCATGCCTGATCTAAAGCAACCGAGAGCTGATCTTTTACAGTATCATAAACAATCAATGAACATTCAGGTGCATGTGAAGGAAATAGAAGTATTTAATTTCAAGAAATATTATTACTCGGATTATTAACCCTCTTTTAATTGCAGATAGCCATCTACCTCTGGTGGTTATTTTGACAAATATCCGCCGGGTAATATTTTGGCGAATCCTCGGACCTCACCTCATCTCACTACATCTCGCCAAAATATTGTAAAAAATTGTAGAAAATTACTAAATTGTAAAACTATAAAAATCTGTAAAATTTGTAATTGTAATATTGTAAAATTTTGACTTGTTCCACATCTTAAAGCTTCATTGCTCATATAAGATCTATGGAATAAAATGAATAAATGAATGAATGAATGAACAATGTACGGTACGTCCTTTTCGTAGTTTGTAAAATTAAATCCTCTCCTAAGCCTTATTAAAAAAACAATTGAAGAGGGATCTTCTAGTTTTTATTGTTTTACTTAAAGTATTATTGAATTTACCTTTGTAAAGCAGGAAGTTATGTTTATTCCACTACACGACAGTTTTTAATCAATTCAATTAATCGATTAAAACACTTAAACACATTTGATCGGTTAATGGGATTTTAAAATTATATATACGGTATTTATTCAATATTAATGATAAAATGGCAAAATAATAAAAACAGCCACGAGGACATTGGGATATGACTGCTGGAACAGGCTTCTGGCCGACACCTTGCTACTGCTTCTGCTTCTGATGATGATGATGATGATGATGATGATGATGATGATGATGATGATGATGATGATGATGATAATGATGATGAGGGCATCGGCGATAGAATATGGCTGTTTATCCTTACCTAAGAGAAGCGCTGAAAATGCCAGCTATGAAGAGTCCGGGTAAACCTGGTATAGTCCCTGCTATATCCATTACGTAATATGGAAGGATCTGGTCTGCCCTGGATATGCCCTGTTAATAAATACAGTAAACAAGAGAAACGTTATTTAACCTGTTATATGTTAGGAAAGAGAGTAATAATAATAATAATAATAATAATAATAATAATAATAATAATAATAATAATTTATTTTATTTATACTGGCAAAGTTAAGGCCATAGGATAGGCTTCCATATCTGGGCGACAATTGTGGCGTTGCGTCACTCATCGGTAACGTCGCTCATCTCTTCCTTCCAACCCCGCGTCATTGACTTGATAGGAGAGGGGATTTGTATTCAGTGTCTGTCTTATGTGATTGGGTAAGGGCCACAGATACGTCACTCAACGTCGGTGGACTGCGGATAGGGAACCAACGCTTTCTCCATGCTTTCCACCCCTCTCTCGCCAGTTCTGTCTACCTGTCATAGGGCCTTCTCAAACAGACTACCAGGTGACAAAGTATAAAAGGAGTGAAAATTTAACAAAAAGTTGACGAACAGGATACTAACATATTACAAAAAATAATAGCATAACAAAATCGACACTAAACAATATAAAAATAAAACTATAATAGAAGAAAAGAAAGTGAGATACAGATCTAAACATTGGAATATAATAAAAGCAACTCTATTCCGGTAAAATAAAAATAAAGTAAACTTTAGGAACATACATGTGCACCTATTTCATTTTCGGTCGAAAATATATATATTTTTTAAAGATTATTTACACACATTTTAACATGTAAGTTATTTTGTTGCATACGTATGATCTTTGGATATATCAATAGATAGTGGAGTATTTTGTGACTTTGTTTGTATTGTCATCTATTCTGTTGTATTCATTGTAATGAATTTAATTGCTATTAATTATTATGAAAACTATATAAATTTTAAATCTGACATTTGCGTTGGTGACTGAGGGGAAACTATGAAGAACCTCAGTCAGATTGGCCGACCACAAGGTTTCAACCCAATATCCCGAATACTAGTCTAGTGCCTTACAATTGAGCCATCTCGCTCCGTAATGTAATTCGTGTATTGAGAGATTGAAAACAATTTTATAATAGACTTATTGGCCTGCATTTTGATATCAAATAGAACTGTTAACACTTAAAATTTAGTATGCTACTACCTATGATTCCCCAGTATATATCTATTTTATTTCAATAAGAGCTAATCAATTCAGATCTATCTTGTATACTTCGAATGTAATTCTTTGGCTATTCCATAAATGTAGTATGTCACTTATTCTTTCTGAAAAGATGTATACGCCTTAGGTTTGTAGAGTGCATTGTGCGAACTTGCAAAATGCAGATCTGTCTCGTCTCCTGAGCTCGGAAAAAATCTTGCACGTAAAAATGTTATTATACTCGTAGTATTAAGGAGAATTAATGGTTCAAGGAGTTCGGAAGTTGCACTTTGAAGTTGTAATTTTTTTAAATATCTTTTATTGCTTATTTGCCACTTGATGTTCTGAAATAAATGAACTGTAATTCTTTTTAGAATTTTTTTTTCAAAATATTTGAAGGACAGAATGATATCTTGCGTAATATTCAATATTCCAATGTATAGACTGATATAGGTCCTAGTAGAAAGAAAATAGTTTTATATACATTCTGCATTTTGTGTCCCTTCATGACAGTTTTCATTCACCCTCATGTGAAATAGCTTATTTAATATTCCAAATTATTATGTCTGTAAGTGGTTAAATTTTCAGACTTCTCACGTAAAAACTCTCTTTGCATTTTCTCTGATCGACAGTGATATACAGTGTGCGAAAAATGCAATTGAAAGTTGATGCATTTAGTACATATTCATAGCCTATAATTACACTATGGTCATAAATTTACCTAAGTTATTTATAACACAGTATTACTGACTGTTTCAATAACTAAAATATTCATTAATTGTTGCTTTTTATTTTCCTGTAGGAGTTCATTAATGAATATTTCATTCTCAGTGATTTTGAAAGTCCTCTGACCTGTACTGAACACCATGTAACTAAACATCTAATGCTTTTCACAATGCAAAAGCAGAAATTAAATTACTCTATTAACATAAGGGATGAAACATCTTTTGTCGTGTAAAAGAGAAAAATTGGGAGGGTTACTACTTATGCTGACTGATCTTCCGTCAATTATTGTGATTGGGGAAGAATGTGTAGCTCGTGCAGAACCTGGTGAAACTTGAATGGAGAGAGCAGTAGTGTGGTGTGGGGTCGGCTACTGGCCGATATATGAGTGACGAGATGCAAGCGAGACTGAACACGCGTTACCCCTCTACTCCTAACCGCCCGTAGAACTGGTTTCGCCGTCAAGGTCAAGCTTCCCCAGGTTCTGTTCGAGCTATACCGAACTTCCAAGCCTTGCATAGCTGTACTGCCAGCGACGGGTCCTTCAACAGCTGAGTTGGGGGTGGGTAGGATGTTCGACTTCAAAGAAAAAAGTTTGTTATAAACTGCCCATTACTTTATGCTCGAAAACAGTGTAATGCTTGGAAACAAAAGCTGTGAAAGAAAAAACATGTAACAACATTAATCGAATGCATGATCACAGTAAACAGAATTTTTCAATGTTTTAGTAGGCCTATTAGTCCGTACGGGAATTCATAGAAATAATAACATAAACCCATTGATAACGTTATCCGTGATTACAATAAGAGGTATTCATTGGACATGCATTTCATGAGAGGAAAAAGTCTTCCATCACCTTAGTTTTGAGCGGGTCACAGTCGTGGTAAGCAGCAAACATGAGCATGCCTATGAAGCAAGTAACTATGTTGATGAGAATCAGGCCAACCACGAAGATGACTAAGGATCTGTAGAGGAAACATACAATACTTAACAAGTCACAAAAAATCATAGAATAAGCGATCTCGTATATCTAAACCAGGACTTCTAGGCACAGCAGGTCTATTTTGGGGATAGCTCTCAGTTTCACACACAATTTCGCTTTTTAATTACGTTTTATCAAGCACTTATGGAATTGGGGATAGCGAGATGGTATCTGGCGAGAAAAGGCCGATGATTCGCCATTTTAATACTCGATTTTCTCCTTTAAATAAGGGAATATCTTGATAAAAACGAACTAGGTAATCAGGCAAAGCGGGAATCGAACCTACGCCAAAGTGCAGTTCAGGATTAGAAGGGTATGCCTATTGCTGCTACCGAAATGGTAAAAGTTTTATTTATAAACCTTGTCCGCTCACGCGGTGTTTTATATCTCGGCTACTGAGCATGTCGCAGTCGGTGCCGCCCGTACCTCAACTCCGCTTCCTAAACCTTGCATGAAATCTTACCTCATAGAATTTGCTGAAAATGTCGTCCTTTCTCGGCTAAACAAGCATTGTATTCGGGTAACACATCCTGACTGATACGATTAAGTTGGACAGTGTAATGTTTCTGATTTTTGTCATCTTTTTCTCTTCCATTTTTATGTTTATTAAATTGGCTTTATGCTTTACGTGTGAATTTTCTTGGACTTCACTGCAACAACTTCTGAAATAATCCCAATTCTTATATTCGGATACCCTTCTGTGCGACCTCCCAGATTGATTCACAACATTTCAAGATTCTAGAATGATCTTCAGTCAGATCTATATTGTTTTCTCCCAGTTCAGTCGTCTTTATAAACTCGTCAACAATATTTTTACACTAACATCGTTGATTTTTCTTCTACGTATCACACGACAATATATGTTCGCAGCTATGGAATCATCATTATTTATTTGCCATAGAGACGAATAATGTAGGGATGTAATAGCAGATGAAAAATAATTAGAGTTTTACTTCCATCTATTATAAAATTGAAATAAAAACGTTGTCATTAAATCTGTTCCTAGTAATTGAGTGAAATATGGGATGTTTGAGCTTAACGCGGTGCGAATATCAAAGACGTAAGTAATCAGCCATTAGCCTATACCAAACTTATGAAATTGTCATAATATCTTGATGAAGAATGATGAACTCGCAAATATTGCACGAGTATGACATGGCAGGTAACTGTTAAAGAGTGTTATAACTTACATTTTAGCGCTTCTGTACGTCGGTAATGATAGGAACTTCTGCACCAGGCCCTGACTGACCGTTGTCTGGCCTGCCCAATGAAAGGCGTACGTTACACACACGTTCCAGAAGGTCATCCTCTCGAATGGTGAGAGACTCATCCTGTACGAAAATTTCTTAGTCAAGAATAGAAGGCAAAGAATTTTGCATATGTGTGTATATATAAAACTTTATAAACTAAAATTTATACATAAAACAAATACATATAATGTCTTTGAATTAGCCTACATAACAATTTCGGAACAAATGTTTTAAATTTTACTGTCTCATTATTCAAAGCATAAATTATCTGTTACTGAAAAATCTCTATTACAAAATTTTCATGAAAATATTTGTGTTCAAAATCTGCTATACAGAGAAAGTGGATTTCGAAATTACGACTGTGGTCTATGTTAGTATCTCTTTTTGTACACCTGTACCTTGATTTTAACTACCTAAACTATTTCACGAATATTTTTATTCCGTGTCTAGGAGTAAAATAATTTATAAATTATTAATATAAATGTCAGAAGATGATTCACAATGAGCAGCTTGCAATTTAATAAAATTAAGATAGCTAAACAGTATGCAATGAAAGTTTCAACGGCTAAAACTACAACTATGGTATGCAAGTTAAACATTTACTAAGAGTACATGTAGACCCACTAGTATTATTTAAATTTACTTACTTAATAATGTTATGACATATTTTTATAAATATGTAATATAGAATATATTTTCTTGTTACGTTTTCTTTGAAAAGAAAGAGCTTCGTTTCCTTTAACAGCAATTCCATAATTTTTCTTTGTGTGAATTTTCATAACAATTAAATTTGGCGGGTAAATATCGTTATAGCTGTATCTATTGGTTAATACGAGAAACTATAACGAAGATACAATTAAGGAGACAACTATAACTTAATTCTAAGAATGAAATACAAAGATAAAGAGTTGTTTAATGTTATAACGTAGTGTGTTTGTTGACATGATTCCACTTGTAGCGATTGCCTGGTAATGCACAAAGCACTTAATTCTTTCGTGGAACAGAAAGCTACAATTTCATACTTTAAAAAACTTTCACAAGTAACTTGTAACGTACATCAGCATATATCTGTGGCATATGGGTCATGGAGTCATGGCAGACGTGGTTCCGGGATTCGCCTACAAGTGTCATCCGTCTTCTACAGCGGACTACGACAGACCGGGGATTGTGGCTTCCTCGGACAGACAGCGCCTTGGTGAATCGAGGAACCTACGGTGCCGCCATCCTCACGTCAAAGGATGCAGCAGGGCACAAACATGTGAATTTCGAACAGATGACGTCAATCTGAGGCGACGGCATATTTACAGGCAAACGGAGGGAGTTTCTACCTACTGTCTATTCACGGGCTTCGTCAGAACTGATAACATGGCACCAAGCAGTTAATCACGTGCTTAAAGAAAATTGGACCCTAAGGACTCTACTAAAAACATTCCAATATAAGGATGTTTCACAATAAGTCTAAGTCAGCGGTTCTTGTCTTTGGGCCGTCCTCGGAAAAAAAAATGTTCGACGTCAGAGATGTTGAATGTTTGTGTTCAATGGTAATCGAAATTTATATTTTACAAAAACAAATTATTTCACCATTATAATGAATGTAGTGAGAAAGCAAAGACATTCATTTATTTAATGTGAGAAAGCAAAGACATTTTATTTCATTGATTCTATTTCACGTTAACACTTTGTTTAAAAACTTAAAATTGTATTAGTCGACACGTTAAAAGTGTTAAAATTAAAAATAGTACAGTAGTTCGTAGGAAACTGAAGATGACGCAGCACCGGCATCGAAACGGGCCGTCTGTCTCAGATATATAACCTATTTTAAATTTTAACACTTTTAACGTGTCGACTAATACAATTTTAAGACATTTATTTATCCAATGTGGTAAAAGTTGTGTATTGGGTACAGAATACATTACTAACTCAAAAAACCTTATCCGTCCTCCTTCCTCATTTCTCCTCCATACTTCTCCGAATCCGCCGACGTGAATGAGACCCAGGCATGCGACAACAACACTCGATCCCACCATCATGAAGCCTTGTAGGAAGTCCGTCCACACCACAGCTTTGATTCCGCCCTGCAAATAGTTTGAGTACTAATTTTAATGTTGCTAAAAAGAAGTCCTTACACTAGTGAATGAATAGGTTTTAGCAGTTACGATATGTGTGAAGTTATCGTATGTAACGTAATGAAGATATGTTTCATTTTTATTTCATTTATTGTATTCCGTAGATTTTCGAAAAAAAAAATACACGGAGATATGTGACGTATTTTGCTATTCAGTGGAACACAAATACGACTTTGACGTTAGGTTTGTTTAAGATTGAATCTGACAGTGGCAATGTGATATTTTATATAAGTTAATTACTATTTTAATGAGATTAATAAATGCCACGAAATCTTTCTATTGTTTACATTTTCAAATGGCAGAAGTTAGACAAATTATGAATTACTGTATGTTCACGTTTGATTTCAACTGTCGAAGGCGTTTCTAAATGTTTAGGTCATTTCTTTACCTTGAGGTAGGAGACCACCCTGAGGCTTATTGCTTTCACTACTACTATCTTAGTGATGTTTACTGAAGTCTGTAGGATCTCATTTTCCTGTGAGTATCCTTACACACTCTATGGTTGCATCTGTCGATTCATCAAACACAACACTCCATTCGACTAAGCATTTATTTCTGTGATGAAAGTATGATAGAAGTGGCAAGTCATATACTTGAATATTTTTAACAATGCGAGAGATAGCGTAAGGAACTAGAAATAAGTATAGTTGGTTATAAATTGATTTCCAGTTGTAGTAGCTAGAAACTTACCTAATCCCTATGTTAGCACTTACACCTTCTTAATATTTACGTGCTGATTATTATAAAATGCCCTCTTTATAAACTGTCTTATAAAACGCATTATATAAATACTTGTTATTAATAAGAAACGAAATTTTATAGCAGAATTTCGATAGAAAATTATATCCTGCTATACGAAGTAACTTTAAGAAGGGCTAAAAACTCGAAGAATGAAATGTGTCGAAACAGTGAAATGGACTTTCCCAAGTCGTATTGAACTGTAAAGAAAATCTTGAAATGCGTAACAAATTCACTAAACATGTATTGAAGTATTGGAATATAAATTTTGATTTCTAACTAATTTTAATTTGCTATTGTCACGTGTAAGTGCTGTGTGTATAATTAATACATTATTGATTATGGCTTACTACTGTCGCATTTTCTCTCACATTGAATTCATATTTATTTTTAAGTATATACAAAAATAAATTTCAGCAGAAAATGTAATAAAATGGGCTTAACAAAAATGAACAGCTCTGAAAAAAAAATTTAATAATGGGTAATGTAACACTAAAAGGAAGGAAGAAAATAGGAAAGACTGAGAATGCTGGGTTTGCAGTGAAGGAACTGTCCTTGGGCAGGACACTGTGAATGAATGAATGTATGAATGAATGAATGAATGAACGAATGAATTATACATTGTATACCATTACTTTATTATACTTAGTGCATATGAAATAACTTATGGTGTATAACTGCTAATTTGTAAACACTCCATATCTCTCACTGACGTAAATCTCATATCAGACTACATATATTGAAGTTCCTCTATTTAGAGCGTTTGAACATACTCACCACCATCGTGTAGAATATGCATATTACGGCAATAATTGGGGTGATGTAGTGAACATTTATACCACTAACTGCAAAAAATAAAAGTATCAATGAGTGACTTGAACTTTCTTATTACATAACAGTTTAAGAAATTATTGGAATCAGCTTATTAAGTACGATATATATTTCCCTAATTATTATTCAGGGGCATGTTTTCGTAACCCACATTTATTCGGAAAGTTATGAAAATTCCTATATATCCTCATTTCCCCTGTGCAATCCCATTCTGCAGAGTAATATGTATACAAATTCTCTTGTGAGTGTGTCAATTCTAACACGGACCACATAGAGGTAAGTATACTCAACATGTCATCATTTGAAACTATTCTTGCTTTCTGATATAAAAACTACAATAATAATAATAATAATAATAATAATAATAATAATAATAATAATAATAATAATAATAATAATAATAATCAGGAATACCCGTATGAGCAAATCTCGTGTGCAATTCTGATCATGATTACGTTTGATGTAAATAGTGCAGATCATATTAAGTAGAATGAAGAATGGATTCATTATTTAACCGTTACAATAACAGAATTTACTCATAAATCGGAAAAGGTAGCTACATACATTGCCGTTCGGGTGGTCGCATAACCGACGCTGCATTGTGTTTTTCTTGTTATAACTTTTGAGATGGATGATATATCGAGATGAAATAATAGGCCTAACATATTGTGTTTTCTTAAGACTTGTGACTTTCTTTTGAAATAGACTTTCAGAATATATAGTTTTTTTTAAGAATATTCATACCTGATTTAATACTTCCGGGTCATATTATATGTTCAAGTAGTTTTAATACTACAACGTATATATGTACAGCCTACTTTATAATCATGTATGAAGTATTACTCGGGACAAACAGGAATACCGCTGTCTCCGAGGGTGACACTATCATGTTTATATGCGTGTTACTGCGAGATCTGGTAGGGGAGGGGAAGAGAGAGAGCATTTACACAATCTGCCAACATGCAGTAGCTATCTTCCCGAGTATAGTATAACAGGCCTATACCTGCATTTGTGAACTAACTGTAACCTACAGAATTATTTAAGCATTTTCCCTCATTTCTGTGACTTTTTGAAGTGCAGACATTACATTGAACTTTAAAAATAAAACAACAAATGTCTCAGGTCTCAGGAGGATAAAACATAAAATATATCTTGATCCTTTGCACGAATTTTTTCTCTGTAAAATTTTTTATCTCTATGTAAATGTTTATATTTAGTTTTATATATGTGTAATTGTAACGGTGAAAATATTGTTAATCAAATAATTTTTTATTTATTTTTTTTCATAAGTGTATATTATTTTTGGGAGTGTTTTTTGTAAGTAATTTTATGAGGTTGTTATTGATATTCTGTAAATTAGTAAAAAGTACGACAATATACGTAAAAACATAATCTTGACCAAAACTACTTCCGACTTGACAGCTGACAGAGAAGGGGGAGCAATGTTGTCATGTTGCCCATCTTTCTTGCAAGCGAGCGGGCTGCCGATAGAGCGCAGTAGTGAACGGCTGAATGAACACATATATTTCTAAACAATTTGTTGAACACTAAGCATTAAAATGGTGCACATTATTATTTTTATTAGTCTATTATTATAAGAAGTAGTAGCAGCAGCAGCAGCAGCAGCAGTAGTAGTAGTAACTAATAGTAGTCGTCTTCAATGTAATACCGTTAGAAAAGCGTCGAAAGGACAGGTTTAAATTTAACACGAAACCTTAACTTTTATAAGTGCCGGTATTCTTCAATGTAATATTGTGAGAAAAGCGTTGAAAAAATTGTAAACTGTAAAAATATTTTTCTTTTCCAATATCGATAACAGTGCTCTTATTAATTTTAACACAAGCAGCAGTTCTCATTACGATTTGCGCCAAAAGTAAAAGAGGCCCGCCATTATCTTTTTCCCTCTCAAAATACTCTCTTACGTTACACACCATCTCTCGCGCTTGACTCTCTAACGGGACACCTTGTACAATATTCTTTGTTCTATGCTTGCCTTTTCTTCCTTCTTTCCTTCCGACATTGCACAAGTCACCTGTTTAGAAACTCTCACTGGCATTAGAAAACACATTATAGCCACACACTCCACCAATGACAACGAAAATAATACGTGTAATATAAGTTAAACACATTAATTATCGATACACTAAAACAACAACAAAACTAAACAATATTTAATTCACACATAGCACGCGCTAACCAGCCAATTCAAAAGTCATTCCGGGCACTGTATTCACCACTAGGCCATGGTATTCACGTGTAACTTGTAAACATAGATACGGCAACACCGTCCCGTTACCATGGTTACGCGTCTCTCGTGATTGGTTGATTTGAATGGTTGAACGGAAGTAGTTTTGGACAGACCATAGATTGTGGCGTATGTGTAAAGATGTAATTATATTAGTGAAGTAAACACTTTTTTCTTTACCTTGGCTGAAAGCTAGTGCCGGAACGTAGAGTACCACAGGGACGTACATAACAACCCCAATTGTAAACAACAGTGATGTTATGACTCTGACATTCCTGTTGAAACGCAGCTGCAGGTACTGAAACATCCCAAGTTATTCCGTTCAGACACAAACTAAGATAAATACTTACACATAAATAATTGTTATTAGCAAATATTAGGTTGTTCAACTGAATCTCGCCATCTTTAATAGAAATTAATCTTCCAGCTTAATACTCGCCATGGTTAACACATTTCTCGCGCTGTAACATCATCCATTTCCTGAGGCCTAGAGGATAACCATTGTTTAACAGAATTTTGCACCGCTTAGTCCGATGGATATGTGGTCCTCTTCAGTTTTGTCTTAATATCTCCAAAATTATGGAAATCTTACAGTAGGTAGTCAGACGTAAGTGCAAGTTTGAACCAATAAATTATTGAGATTTGCGATAAATTAATTAGTTTAGGAAATTGTATATTTATTATGTATAGGGGAGAGTCGGGTAGTATCGGACATCGGGTAATATCGGACAGTGAGTTTCTTTCATCTACCACACGATGATAGTACCTAATTGACATGGTTACGTTTCTGCGATGTCGCAAAGAGAAACGTAACCATGTCATTCAGGTACTACCATATGGTGGTAGATGAAAGAAACGCACTGTCCGATATTACCCGATGTCCGATACTACCCGACTCTCCCCTAACTACATTTGTACATAGATCTTTTTGTTAAATTATTAAGTTTTCTACTTTTGTGAACTAATATCAATAAATCTATCTATCTAAATCTATCTGTAGTAGGTAGTCTGGGTGAAGGTGTGGTAATGTTTCCAATGGATCTCTTTGCATCTCTTCCCTTGTTGATTTTTCAGTGTGAACTCAAGTATTGTAATTGAATAAAATCACTCTTCATGCGAAAAGAGCTTGACATTTATTCGTGTTCTTTTGTCTAATAAGGGACCCTTCCGAAAATGCAACTCGCAGTGAAGGATGTAACTTATTGCAGTTTAAAAATCTACTAAAGACTTATTCATTCCGAAAAAAACTAGCTGCCCATGTCAAGGGGTTGAAGATGTATAAGGCTATAAACATGCAATGGAGTATACTAGAGAAGAGTACTTTTTACTAATATTCCCATATACTGAAGAAAAGTTAGAAATATTAAGACACTTACACCGGGGACAGAACATCTAGAACTTGGAGGCCGTTACTTTTATCGGTCCGACCACCCCCTCCTCCCGCACTAGCAGGTACGGTACCATTCATCTGCAAAACATTTTCTGAACGGAAGTTATTGTATAGTGAAAGCGCAGCTGGATCAGTGAAAGTAAGTGGTCAACGTTTTCAGTTTGTAGTGCAACGAACAATTCTGCTGTGTGTAGGCTCTTCTGTAGTGACGTCACTGAAGCTTCTGGTTGTTCTGTCCACGGTGTACTATAATTACTTATGCTTTTCAACATGCCACAGACAACTATTTGATGACACAGTGCTGTAAACAAAACGTAGCACATCTAAATACTCTCAATCCGTTACACTTCGAACAATGATCGCCGGTGAATGCTTCAAAACAATACTCCAGCGGTGTCCGTGTCTAACTGCATCTAAAGGAAGCAAACCTGATAAATGGCTTGAAGATCTCTGCCATAAACTGTTAACATGTCAAGACTTGAAGTTTCAGAAAATTCTCTCGGGATCAGATATATTGAATTCATCAGTGTCGTATATGACAAGGTCTGTCACATAATTTACGAAGTTTTTATGAGGCATGAAGAAATAGACATCAAGAGGCTGGATCTTGACTTACGACCAGGCGGGATCAGCTTAACCTTGAAGTTCACATTCGGCGGTAAATTTTGTTGCAGTAAGTTCTTGTCTTTGCTAACCAAGAATCAACAGGAACACAATATCAGTTGGTTTCGTCTCTGCCGAAATTGGCCAAATCACTCCTAAGCATATTTGCAGTTTTACTCGCAAAAACAGAAAGACATTTGTTTTACTGCTTTGGTAATACGAATGGCAAAATGCGAAAGGCATTGAAAGTTATTATATATAATTAACGCCATGATTTTATAATCTGCTCTGTAGCGGTCGGCGGTAGATAGGAAGTGCCTTACCCTCTGTGCATTTTGAACTAAGATAGGCTTACATTCTTCCCAGTTATACATACGTACTTCATAAGTCGATGTGAGTTGTAACTCGTAGAACACGGGCAGGAAGATGTAGTAGTTGCCGATTCCTAGTAGAATAGAGGTCACGCATACCCACAGATATAGAGTGCCGTACATGTAGATCTCTGTGGGGACACCCAGGGAAGTCACTCCGGATAAGAAGCTGTGAATCAGTTCAAATTGACATTGTACATAGTGTTCCAAAAGATGTTAAGAGTTACGAACTTATAAAACAATTTCTAATATTATATGATAGATTAGTGTAATACGTTATTAGTCAGCAATAATTGCAATGAAGATGGAAAGGAACTGACCATCCAACCATATTATTATTGCTGGCTAAGTTGCTCCATGAGTAATGCCTTATTGGTGACACTTATGAGGTTCAAACATGTCTTCGGTCAGTTGACTAAACAACTATAGACTTTAACTTACTGCTATCGCGTAGGTTTCCTACATTGATACACAAATTGATATACAGAATTCCTAAAAAAGTAGACCGACAAAATAAATTGTGATAGTAGCCACAGTGTAAAGAAAGTGAAAATGTAGAGTCCTTTTAAAAATAATTTTCGTTGTCATTTTGTGAATTTGTTAAAGCCCAATCCCAATAATGAACGTTAAATAATACCTGAAACGCGTAAAGAAGTAAAAGGATATAACCTAGGCTATGTTATTGGTAGGAAAGACATTTTCGACGTTATGTTTCTATTCCCTCAAATGTTTTTCAATTTTAATAGGTGAAATTTTGGAATTTTCGACGTTATGTTTCTATTCACTCAAATGTTTTTCAATTTTAATAGGTGAAATTTTGGAAACTTGGATTAGACAGTGTATGGAGATCTGTCCTCTGATTCCAAGGCACGTTATAAGTTGAAGAGTGTGAAGCTAGTAAACTCCGTTTCTGGAATCTGTAAAGCTAGACAGCGCATTTGAGTGGACACGGAGCCTAGCAGTGCGAGAGTGTGTTGCAGGCTGCATCGGCTCGTAGTCGCTAAGGATTAAGATGCGCAGTGGCATCCTGAGTTCAGATAGAAGTAATCTCCTCTCTGTAGACGCTCGCTCAATGCAAATAATTCTTCCCCCCCCAAAGTGGGTCATTGGACTAGTCCCCTCCGTTCACCACTTGCGCAAAGGACTTGTTTCGTCTCCTATCCTCTATAGATTCCAGAAACGGAGTAAGCTTATAGTAAACAAATGTGCAGTACGTATGATGTATACCCTACACCAACACACTGTCTAATCATTTTATTTATTTGAAATCTGAATTATAATTTGAGTTCGAAGATTGGAACCTTTCACTTTCGTGTCCTTTTAATTAAAGATCCATCTACAAAATTTTGTCAGTTTATTTTTTAGACACTCTGTCGTCCTGCATATGGTCAAATCGAACACATGTCTCGGAAATGTTTACGACAAAGATTAGCCTATATTTATTTTATTTTAATTTTATGTTCTTCGAAGCCATCCACCGCATTTCTCCTTACTATTTATTAGAGGTCTCATCTCGCTAGTATTATCACCTACAGTCCATACCTGTGGAATAACGGTTAGCGAGTCTGGCCTCGAAACAAGGTGGCCCGGGTTTGATTCCCGGTTTTGGCAAGTTACCTGGTTGAGGTTATTCCGGGGTTTTTCCTCAACCCAATCTGAGAAAATGCTGGGTAACTTTCGGTGTTGGACCCCGGATTCATTTCACCGCATTATCACCTTCATCTCATTCAGAAGCTAAATAACCTAAGATGTTGATAAAGTGTCGTAAAATAACCTACTAAAATAAATCAATTATCAGACGCTAGATAACCATAACAGTTGATAAAGCGTCGTAAAATAAACAACTAAATATAATAATTTTAAATTCAGGCCACAAAGGAAAATAGCACTAATAATTAGCCTACTGAACAAAAAACAAACAGCAAAGTAAGCAGCACACGTTGCCGAGTGAGGTGGACTTGCTTCACTTGTCTTTTAAAAAATGGCAATGTGTTTCAGTGTTGTGGTAAAGGGCTACATCTAGGCCCTATGGTCAAACTATTAAATAATAGGCCTAGATTCATTCTATTATTAATTTAGAAAGATCTTACACTGCTGCACTTATTAAACATTAAATTAGCAAATGTTTAATTTTTGTACTTGCATCATTTGTATTCTCTCTCTCTCTCTCTATATATATACACAGGGTGCTTCCGAGGTGAGTTACAAATTTTCAGGGATGATGGCGAAGGGCTCATGTATCAATTTGTGATAAGGAACCCTGGTCCGGAAATGACCGAGTCGAAAGTTACAAGCAAAAGTAGTTCTGTGGAAATGAAATAATTTTATTCCTCTGTACACCTTATTTATGTGTATTTATCTGTACATATTACTCATAGCCTACTGTATTCATCTGACGTTGTTTACGTTGTCTATTTACAGTATTCCATTCAGTGCGCTGTCTGAGGGATGGGGACAGGAAACTACACTAAAGCAATGCAGATAGCGTAATGTGTAATGGACATGGTCGGTCCTGATATGCACGTCTGTAGACAGAGAGTGTGTGTGTGTACAAGTTGCAGTGTCCAGTCGATCAGTCCTAGTGAAATGGAGGAGTACACGAGAGCGGAATAAGCAGACCTGATTTTCGAATACGGATGATCCAATGGGAAGAGTACACAAGCTCACAGATTGTATCGGGACAAGTACCCACGTAGGAGACATCCGGTCCATACTATCTTTCCACGACTGTCCAAAGGTTAAGGGAAGGAGGGTACGTGGTGCCAAATTACAATTCCATTTCCACACAACTATGTTTCCTTATAACTTTCGACTCAGTCATTTCCGGGCAATGGTTCCTTATCTCAAATTGATATATGTGCCCTTCGCCATCATCCCTGAAAGTTTGAAAGTTTGTAACACCACCTCGGAAACACCCTGTGTATGTATGTATGTATGTATGTATGTATGTATGTATGTATGTATGTATGTATGTATGTATGTATGTATGTATGTATGTATGTATGTATGTATGTATGAATGAACAACACAATACTATAGGCCTAACTTGAAATACCTACTCCGGGAAATATAGAAGACGATTTTGGAGTAACACTGCACTTAAGCTCGACACGATAATAGACTAGAGACGATGACTCTGCGTTCCTATTGGTTGATGTGTGCGGACGGGATGTTTTTGTGTTGGGAAGAAATGACAACTGTTCTCATAGATTGCCCTTACCCGAAGACAAAGACAGAAAATGTGTGTACTTTGTAGTGTATTTTAAACGATAGGCTATGTATGCGTTCAAACCGGAGCGTGAAAAGACCTATCTGGCAACTTGCAGTATTACAATAATTTTCCAACTAAAAACGCAGTCAAGAACAACTAAAATAATGCGCTGAAAAGCATAATTAATTTTTTGTGTAAATATCATTCAATGAAAATTAAATATACAAAATAGGCCTAGTTAGGCCTAGAGATAATTTTTGGTTCACCTCAAGATCGGCGGTTACAAAGTCACTATCTAGGCCTATAAGCCTATCATCATTAGGGCTCTGATTTTTATTACATAAAAGCTCTGGAAATATGCATATATCTATGCCCTGAAAATACCAAGTTATGACACAAATTCTTGCAAAATAAGGCAAAAAAATAAATATTATTCAAACTTACTAAGGAAACATTTTTATTCACCATCAAAATTGTGCGCTAATTATTTTAAAGAACGTGATTAGGCCTATAGGAATAATAATGCTTAGGAAATATGAATTTATCTTTAAAAATGACTGCATTTTACCAATTGTAATGAATCACTGTATGTTTGTATTTATTTCAAAATTTGGTTGTTCATTTTTGTTTTCAAGAACTAATTTTGAATTTAATTTTTTGCAGCAATAATATTTCTACATACTCAGTATAAAATTATGCTTCAATTAGGAAAAAATTTGAATGTTAATATCCTTTCCCTTGAATTATTTAGTTTGTAATTATACAATACAATTCTTACAGAATTCGAATTCAATTCAAAATAATAAAATGGGTCAAAACCTGAGAATCCGTGCCTTACTAATAGCAGAACTAGTTAGGCCATCGTAAATAAATGTAAACAATTTTCTATGTTTGACAAAATTCTGAATCTGGAAGATAATTCAAGTTTCAGAATCCCGCAATGAATATAGCAAATGAATTCTACATTCAGGCTACATGAACTCTTAAGAGAATATTATAAACCTTATTGTTCGGTTTTATTTGTCTTACCAGAATATAAGCGACATCGCTACGGGAAGAGTACTCATTGTCTTCCCACCATGAAGATATTCTTTCGGAGTATCTTCCTTCTTGCCCCAAAATCCGAAATATATACCGATGAGTGTGGATAATCCAAGCATGCACCCAAATATGGTGAAGTCCAGCCACCCGAAGAAGAGTTCATTCTCGGTGCCGGCACGGATATTTGTGGAATTCATCTGTAATCAGCAATGGAAAAATTAAATTGGATGAATGGCAGTAAACAATTTCCTTACTGTATTAATTATTCGGAATATAATGACCAGGAACAACTACTGTCTAGTTGTAGCTAACGAAAAAAAAAGTTATTTACTCATTACTTCTTTTAGTCTACTACAGTAGAGCATCGATTATCCGAATATCGATCAACCGAAACATCGGTTAACGGAAAGCGTTTCAGCGGCAAATTGAGATTTGCGCGCGCGCCATGTAGAAGTTTCACTAGCGCTGTTTGCGAGATTTAGCGGCAAAAAACGAGTCTCATCTCTGAAGCTAGAAAAAAGAAATTGGACTTCTTTTCCTAAACTGTAGACCTACTTTAATGACCATTTTGAACTTGCCAATCTAGGCTACTCAGTTCTCTGTGTTATTTGTAAGACGTGTGATACAAAATATATACCGTATGTACAGTTTTGTGTTTAGTATCAGTGTTTCCTTGTTTCATACTGCTCCTATGACACCGCTACAATTTTTTTTGTAAATGATCGGTTATCCGAAAAATCAGTTACCCGAACACCCCCCCCCCGTCCCCAGTTGTTTCGGATAATCGATGCTGTACTGTATTAAGTTATATTTTAAAGTACATTTAAAATAATAATAATGATAACAAAATTAGAATTATTATTTATCGTCTCTAAATGTCGTCTATAATCAGAAAGATATTTTTAGGGAACATTTACAATGACGCTTCTCATCTCATCGTTTATGAAGGCTTTTATATTGCTTAGATCGATTAAAAAGGTGACATTGAATTTATGGAACCCTTTGGATTACGTGAAACGTCTTCATTCTTGGCGTGTAAATTTAGGATTAGGCCGACGTGTAGTTGAGTTTAAGGATTAAATAATTACGCCTAATATTACAGGCAGGATGAGTATATCCTTTCCGATAATTAGCTATTGGAAAGAAATGGATTTTCATTAAATTATTCAGTGAAATAGGAGTGGAGCAAGAGTGAATTGTAGTCTCATCTCAGGCAGAATAATTATCTCAAACCTCCATGTTAATTATAGAATCAGTGCACTCATTAAAACCAGGTACATAACTGATTAAGCCATTATTCCTGTGACTTTCCAGTTTAATTACTTACTCTGTGCTTGAATTGACGTTTAATTTATGAAGAGGCGAATTATTAAGTTAGACTGAATTATGAGTATACTATTACGTTAAGAGTTCGCAAAGCCGAATGAATGAATGAATGAATGAATGAATGAATGAATGAATTGGCCCTAATATTACGATCACCCACTGTAAATAGAGAACAGAACGTGACTGACAAAATGGAAAACTTTGATGCAGGAAGTTTCATCTTAAACTTCTACTAAACAAACAATAAAACTTACAATGTGGAGTATTAATTCCATCTCATTCAAATTTAGTTTAAAATATCTATAATATTGCATTGCGCGTCTCCAAGTCAGCTTAATTTATTATTCTCTTGTTCAAAGAAATTAAGAATTGTTTTTCAATTATAACTTTATATTTTCTAAGATACTTTTGAGTAATTTACAAGTGGATTTATGATTTTAGTCGTAATTAGTCCTTAATTCTCATTATCGTTCATAGTTTTTGCAGTTAAAAAGAAGAATAAATAAAGAATTACACTTACAATTTGTGTGTGTGTGTGTGTGTGTGTGTGTGAGCTTCTATTACGTGAAACGTACAGCTGAGTCCATATAAGACAGTTTCTATCTGATCCTTATTCAATTTACTGCAGGCTAAAGGAAGGAAATACACTATCACCTTTACTTTTTAGCTTCGCTCTAGAAAATGCCATTAGGAAAGTTCAGGATAACAGACAGGGTTTGGAATTGAACGGATTACATCAGCTTCTTGTCTATGGGGATGACGTGAATAGGTTAGGACAAAATTCACAAACGATTAGGGAAATTATACTTGAAGCAAGTACAGCGATAGGTTTGGAAATAAATTCCTAAAAGACGAAGTATATGATTATGTTTCGTGACCAGAATATTGTAAGAAATAGAAATATAAAAATTGGAGATCTATCCTTCTAAGAGGTGGAAAAATTCAAATATCTTGGAGCAACAGTAACAAATATAAATGACACTCGAGGGGAAATTAAACGCAGAATAAATATGGAAAATGCGTGTTATTATTCAGTTAAGATTTGTCATGTAGTCTGCTGTCAAAAAATCGGAAAGTTAGAATTTATAAAACAGTGTTATTACCTGTTGTTCTGTATGGTTGTGAAACTTGGAATCTCACTTTGAGAGAGGAACAGAGATTAAGGGTGTTTGAGAATAAAGTTCTTAGGAAAATATTTGGGTCTAAGAGAGATGAAGTTACAGGAGAATGGAGAAAGTTACACAACGCAGAACTGGACGCATTGTTTTTTTTTCACCTGACAAAATTAGGAACATTAAATGCAAACGTTTGAGATGAGCAGGACATGTAGCACGTATGGGCGAATCCAGAAATGCATATAGTGTGTTAGTTGGGAGACCGGAGGGAAAAAGACCTTTGGGAAGCCCGAGACGTAGATGGGAGGATAATATTAAAATGGATTTGAGGGAGGTGGGATATGATAATAGAGATTGGATTAATCTTGCACGGGATAGGGACCGATGGCGGGCTTATATGAGGGCGGCAATGGACCTGCGCGTTCCTTAAATGCCATTTGTAAGTAAGTAAGTGAACGTCTATTACTGGAACCGGGCGTTAAATCAATATTAACAATTAAAGTTATGAAATTATAGTTCCTGAATAGCCTTTTTACTTAAAGGGAACGTTGAACAAAGAGTCACATAGGCCTATTAACAAAGGAAGAACTGAGAATGTGACACATAGATCTATATAACAAATTTCTACTCACCAACTCTGCAAGGTAGAGTACTGAAATTGTATACAAGATACAACAGTGTTGGGTAATTTCAACGAACTATTCAGACTTTCTTTTGTGGAAAAATATGTATGAGAAAGATGAGGTCAAACACACTTGCTGGTATACTTATAGATAACTTTATCAAAGAAATGCATTACGTGCAAAATAGGTATGATTTACCTCAACATTCTTTTTTATGTTGTAACAGTATTAAAGAGATTACAAGCGGGATTATAGAGACAGACCGTGAATTGTAAATCATGCTTGAAACAAGGGAGAACTGGATCTCTTAATGCCATTTCTTTTATACCTATTGAAATTCGCCAAATTGAGTTGTGTTAGGATCAACTTCAGTACATTCGTCACTTCTTTCATCATCATCATCATCATCATCGTCGTAGTCGTCGCCGTTGTCGTCGTCACCATCATCATCGTTAATAATCACCATCAACATCGCAATCTTCAGCATTATGAAACTGAGTTCTTTGACTCACTCTGTTTTTATGCAGCTTACTCTTCATTGGATAAATATAAGTATAAATGCAGATTAAAAAATTCAGAGACAGAAAGTTAACGGTAGTTTTACATTGTAAATAGTGCTAGAAAAAAACTAAGTTTCATCAGTTCTGATAGATCTATTTTGAGACAAACGATGTGCTGCCAGATTTCTGAATTCTCACACTTTGCGAACAACTCAAATACCGTGTTATAGGAAAATCATTTGCCGAAAGAGGGAAAAAAACATGATTTCGAAATGACAAATACATGGCCATGACGAAGACAATAAGGACGACGATAAGTGCCCCTAGATGAAAAACAAAAAGGGCTACAATAAGCATCACGACATGGACCACGACAAACACCACGAAAAGGATAGCTATAACGACCACGACAAAGACAAAAAAACCATGACAAAGACAAGGACCACGACAATAAACGACCACAATGAGGACAACAATTAGGACCACTATAAGGATCACGATATGGACAACTACAAGTACGATGAAGAAAGAAGTGAGTCTGTCGATCTACCTTCAACTAGGCTAATACTCGGTAATTCAGTATCTACAGACGAAGTTAATACAGATCGTTATGAAATGATGGTGCAGGCCAAAGTTCAACAAAGTTGAGGACAATAACTTTAAACATTTTATTGATAAGTACACTTGGACACAAGCGCAGTATCTGTGTTATAGTAGTATCGGTGTTTTAAGTTAAATTTTACAGCAAGGATTATTGTAAGCCTAATATAGGGTTAAACATTTCATTTGGTGCAGTATCTGTGTCACAGTTGTATCGGTTTCTTAAGTAGATAGAGCGGTACCTATGTTACAGTTATTTCAGTGTTTTAAGTTAAAATATTACGAGTACAACAAAGATTATCGTAATATAGGCTTAAACATTGCATTACGTGTTACAGTTGTGCTGATGTTATAGCCTAAGTTAAAATTTTACAAATAACAAGCAAACATTCTGATGGGGGCAGATAAAAAAGTTAAATTTTTTCTTCCACCATGTTAATATTGTCAAAAGAAGTGGTTATACAAATTTTGGCCACTCGACCGCAATTACGTGACCTTCCAGAAAGTGATTTTCCCTGGGCCGCTTACAGAAAAAAATCAGAATTGCATGGAAAGACTTATTGAAACAGATACAGCAATTGTTGTGCTGTTTGTCAACATATCCCCCACTGCAATTGAAATATATGACAATATATGGAATCAATTTTTGTAACCTTGTGTGGTAGACGTCAGCCGCCTGGGATCAGAACCAGCGTTTGACAGCCGTCTGCACCTCTCTGTCGATCCCGTGATATGACAAATGTCTCAATTCCGGTGGGGAATATATTGAAAAATAGCCCAACAATTTCTGTGTCTGTTCCAATATATTTTTGCAATGAAATTTTGTTT